>NC_048421.1:1987100-1994043 GCF_013103735.1 Etheostoma cragini | reverse complement strand
AGAGAGAGAGAGAGAGAGAGAGAGAGAGAGAGAGAGAGAGAGAGAAAAACAGAAAGAAGCAAACTATTCTGGCTCATGTCAAGGGGGAATATCAGCACTAAAAAATCTAGCAGGTCAAGAGACACCCACGCCATTCCAGCCCCTCGCAGACAGAACCAAATCAGTAAATAATGACTTCCTGTGAAAATGCAGTGTTGCCACTTCCTTTCATTTTCCCTCTCAACTTTCATCTCGGTTTGTAAGAATCCCACTGGACGGCGTTCCAAAATCCCAAGCCGAGCGGTTTGCTCATAATTACTCGAAGGAGGAGTTGAAGTAGAGGCGGAGGGAGTGCGGGTGGTGGAGGTTAAAACTGGGCCCTCTCTGTGGGAAACAGGGGACTATTTTTGAGTGGTGTTGTGCAGGGTGGGTGATCCTGAGGACCGCTGCTTCACTGTAATCTCTCGCAGAGTGAGAACCCGTACAGTATGTGTTTACCCCCCCCCCCCGTTAGGCTGCTGCTGACACAAGCCAGTCGACAGAAGAGAAAAGAGGAACTGATAATAATGTATACTTTATTAATCCTGCAAGGGGAACTTACAATTTACACTGTTATTACACACAGGTGTCAAGTACACACACATGCTCAGTACCTACAGTATACATGCACTAAATGGAGAGATGTCAAAGTAGGGTGGGGGGGGGGGCTGCCCAAGGAAAGGCACCACAAACCTCCTCCTTTCCACACAACCGTACAAATCTGGAAAAAAGGGCTTTTGTCTACTCCGCTCCTTCTGCATGGAACTCTTTGCAAAAAGACTTGAAATGATCTGAACTTATGTCCTTAAATGCTTTTAAATCCAGATTGAGAGAACCTGAAATGACCTGTTTACATTGTACAAAAAAAGAATGTTTTAATAATTTATTTGGGGGCGGCTGTGACTCAGGAGGCAGAGCGTAGAGTCGTCTACGTCCTCCGCCAAGACACTGAACCCTGAATCGGTGGATGAAATTATGTTAATGTTTATCTCATCGCTTTGGATGAACTGAAATGTAATGTAAGCCTAATGTAAACAATACAATCAGCCATTGATCATCCACATGCTATATATAGTCTTTCCTGCAATGATGTAACTTGTTGTCCGGATGTGGACAGCCCTTCAACGCAGCACAACAACCACCGAAAACAGTGAAGTCATGGGGAGGAAAAAACAAACCAGACACACCCAGCTCAGAGTGAAGGAGCAGAGCGAGGGCAGAGGGATGCTGGACCAGCTGTTCCTCCAGGAGACAGGCATGCAGGCTGAGGAATAGCCTCACTCGAAAAGACACCTGTGACACCAGGCGGAGATTGTTGTTTTTTAAAATTTTTATCAATTTTATAGCTATGGTTTGTTACAAAAATAAGAAAGAAAGAAAGAGATGCAAAAGGGTTCAAGCACTGTGCATGTCTAGCCGTCTCTATTAAATGTCACCGTACGCAATGGAAAAGGTTGCCACATCCGCCATTTTCTGTTACACCGCTTGGAGTGAAAGGTCATGACCTTTCCTTTGGGAGGAAAAAAGAACATTTGTGTTGGTGTTCATTGTACAGTGTGTGGGCGGAGTCCTGTCAACGTGACTCTGCCTGTTATGACTGACATGTTTGGTGATTTTTAAATGAATTACAGACGTGAATAAGAACATCAGCCTACCGTCACCTTTTAAGCTCACTAGTCCACCCGTCTTGTTGCCAGACAACCTGGGGTTAACGGTTTCCAGTCAATAACCTGCCGGTACGTAACGCCCGTGGATCATCGCACCCTCGTGAGCGAGTTCGGATGACATCGTACAAAAACCACTGCACAACAATGTGTATGATATCTATGAAATTGTGCCGATTGGACTGTGATTTTAAACTCTGGATTTCTGAGGACAATGGTTACCTGGTCCTCAGGTCTCTGCAGGGTAAATCCAGACAGCTAGCTAGACTATCTGTCCAATCTGAGGACTATGGTTACCTGGTCCTCAGATCTCTGCAGGGTAAATCCAGACAGCTAGCTAGACTATCTGTCAAATCAGCGTTTTCTGTTCCAAGACTACAACTACTTCCAAATGTACACATGTTCCACCAAAACAAGTGTTTTGCAGCGACGCCGTTGCTCCGGACGATGCTTAGTGTCGACCAAGAAGATTGTGATTGGTTAAAAGAAATGCCGATAAGCCAGAGCATGTTTTTCACCAATCCCGAATGCTGTGTGGACTAGCCAGACCCTCCTCTGCAGAGCTGTGGAGGAAGGTCTGGCAACACGAGACTATGAGCCACTTAACTGCCTAACTTACCATGTTAGCTTCTTGCTATATTCTGCTTCTTGTAATCTTGTAGGCTGTTTGCCTTCATCCCCACCAAAAACGTAGTTCTTGATTGTTCTTGTCTCTCTCTCTCTCTCTCTCTCTCTGCACATTTAGTCTGCCTAACTAACTAGCCATGTTAGTTTCTTGCTATATGTTCTGTTATTAACCCTTAACCCTTGTATTGTCTTCACTGTTGGGACCCTCTCGTATCCCCCGGGTCAAATTGACCCGGGACTTATTTGGGGTTTTTACTTCATAATCTATTAAAAAATATTGTCTTTATCTCAATTTCAAACAATTTAGATAACATCTATTTTTAGGGAATGCAATCAGTCTCTACTAGCACACAATTAAAAATGGAAGTGTGGTTCGTTTTTTGTCATAAGGTTATAATTCATGTTAAAAATCCACTGTGGAAAAAAACATAAGTGGTCATATCTAGAATAATGTTCTGAATGGAGTCAGGAATACATGTTTATCAAAGGAAATAAGGAAAGGCCGTTGATAGAAGGTAGAAAACCATTTTTCTTCTTGTAAAAATTTGAAACAGGTCAATTTGCCCCGAATACCATACAAGGGTTAAAAGAAATCACACTTAATTAAAAATCCACATTTCGGTTAGTTCTCATTTGTGTCTTAGTATGACAACTATTTCACCGTCTAACATCCATCCATGTGCAGTATATTGGTTACCCTTGTTGGGTGATTTTATGACACTTTAAGTAGATTTGAAGTGAAAACAGCTCAATTAGAACATGCAGTGCAGTGCGTTCACTGTTGTCAGGAAATGGGTTTTCATGGGAAAAATCTCAAACATGACGGGCTTACAGGAAATACATCAAATGGGAGAAATAACAGGACACTTTGACTAAAGCTGAGTGTTTGGTGACCCTCACACATGTACATTCTGCTCATACGACCTGCTGATATCGGCTTATCTAAGAACTACAGAAGCCCTGAGGGAGAGATGGTTGTTTTGTCACTTTTGAAAAAGTTCATAGTCATTTAGCTTTACCCACATGCACACTCATGACAACTCACTGTTTATTTAGTAAAGCTTTAACATCTTCTTCACCATATCTCAGACATGTAAAGAACATCTTATCTGGAAACACGTCTTGTGTTTCTTTCTCTAATGTCCTATATGGCTGCAAAATGCATTCACACATTTTCATGAGCCCGAGCGAGGAACACAAGTGCAGGCTGAAGTGTGATGTATGTGTGTTTTGTGGTGTGAAAACACCTGCTCCACCCAGACCAGCATGGAAGCACTCTGTCGAGTTGAATTTATTATTATTGAGCCAGTGGCCACAACTTGCAGAAAACTCTTACACACTTCTATTAGTTCTTGCATGCAGGATACACACACAAATGCATTATTTAAAGCTTTAGTGCAAAACCTTTTGATATTAATGTACGTCCGTTACATTCAAGCCGTTGCTAAATGAGTTGCTACAAAGCTAATTAAGACTGTCAGCTCCACACTACTCTCTCTGTACTTCTCAGTATGGCTGATCAGAAGATAAACGGGGACATTTCTGGTGCAGAAACTGGTGTGAAGATAAGGACCTCTTCTGAAGAGTAACTCTTTTTATTTTTATTTTTTTTTTAATCCTCCATGTCCTCCTTGGCTACTAGCAACTGCGTGGAGGGATGGGGAAGGTGGGCGATGACGGAAGGCTTGTGTCATGTGGACGTCCAGACAGTGTTGTTGTCATAACGTAGAATACCTCATGGGGGCCGTCAGAAACTACGCGCTACAGCTTTAAAGAGAATGCAATCTACTGCAACGTCATTTATTTCCTAATTTTTGTTTCCAGACATGCTATTAACATTAAAGTAGTCTTGTCTTGTCTATATCTGTCAGGCTCTATCCCTCACCTTCCGCCTTCTCTTCTCAAAATCCCTTTGCTACGGAAAAACAACGTCAAGCTTTGAACACTGAATATGTCAAGTTTTCAAGAAAATGTACATAGAATATGTTCACGGCATTTGCTCTCTAACTGGGACGTTTTGGGACTGGTTGGTGGGCTAATTTAAATAGCTCACGTTACTGTATTGTATATAGGGTGTTGAGTGCATCCCAAACATGTCAAAGTTTAGTTTTGAAACTATTGTTTTAAAGGGATAAAACACCCAAAGTTCAGTGATACAAATGATTTATTTCACCTGCAAAGAACATCCATGCATCAATGTTATTTGTGGGCATTTTGGTTGAAACATTCCCATATATAGCTTTTGAAACGGGCCAAATATTACCCGAGGACAACACAAGGGTATATATTTTATGTGACCTATTCTTTTACAGGGTGTAAATGTTCCAAAACGTGTTACTTCCTGAGACTATTCTGCAGGGCTGCCGTCGCTGCGTCCGGGAGCTTAGCCCCGCCCAAGGTGATTGTGATTGGTTTAAAGAAATACAAAACAACCCAGGGTGCTTTTTCCCCCTCCTGTCCCAGAATGCATCTGTGATGTAGCCAGACCTTCCTCCACAGCGCTGTGGAGTAAGGTCTGGCAATCTGAGACACTATAGCTTCAAGGCTACAGAGCTAATTCATAGAATAAAGCCTGACTCATTTGCTGAGAGAACTCTGCCGGCCTGCGACTCTGCATCAGTGAAACTACTTCCTACCAGTACTTTTTTTTTTTTGCTCTGCGGCCCACCAAGTGAGAGCATAGTTCAGTGCTACACAACGTGTACCTTGACCAGGATTCCCACAGGGGCCACATGCTGACAGTGATCGGTGGTTAAAAAGGAAACCAGAGCTCTACTAAAGTAAAAAGGTCTGCACACGGCTGCTGCACAGTTTAAATATTCCACCCTTCATCCAAATACTCTCCCTTTTCATTGGCACGAAGAAGAATTGGAAGTCTGAAAAACAAAACAAATCCTCTCTTTGTTTTGTGTCAGAGGCCTGGTTCACATCGTTCTCGGCCTTTTCATTTCACAGGCGCGCCCTGCCATTGGACAACTCAGCTCAACATTTGTCACAGTGCTTTTGTCTTTGCTCACCGCTCCGGCAGTGACACAGGTTTGTGACTCAGTGGCAATTAACGGGGTCTGTCTGGGACAACAAAGTATGTGCATGCAAGCAAGTCTGCATGTGTGTGTGTGTGTGTGTGTGTGGTCATTAAAATTCCCAGTGTGTCAGAAGCATTCTGAAGGTCTTCCTCCCCTCTCTTTGAGAGCCTTGCCTCAATGGATTTAAAATGTGTGAAATTATGTAACACGAAAACAAGAGGCACTATTTCTTCTGCTAAAATTTGGCAAACCTGCGGTGAGTAGGTGTGTGTTTTTTTGTGTGTTTCCTTCCATTTACAGAAATACAGAGGGAAGCAAAGTGTGAAACCTCAAACAACAGAACCGGGCCACCCTCACCCTCACCCTCACCCACTCTGCCTGAGGAAATGCCCGTGTCACAGCTTGCAAACCTCCCGAAATGTTTCACAGGTCTGAGAGCAGAGGCTTCGCTGCTTCCTCACAACACTCCCTCGCCAGACGAGTACATGGCTTTTCTCTGTCATCACATGACGGCCCTGGGTACCCAGTCCCCCTTTCCCCCCCAGTCCAACCAACTCGATCATATCACACACAAAAATCCATCCAGGTTTCAATTGAATGCGTTTTTGGACAACATGCATGAAAACAACTAGTTATAGGTTTGTGAAAAAGGTCGTGGTTTGGATATAGATAGATAGATAGATAGATAGATAGATAGATAGATAGATAGATAGATAGATAGATAGATATTGAAAATGGGAAAGTATAGTGTTACAGCTACAAAATCCGTCACTAAGCACATAATATATATAAATGAAATACTAGGATACAATATACATACATACAATATACATGAAATAATCAAAGGATAATATACAAGAACAAATATTTGAATATATCCAAGTTGGGAACACAAAAATGTGAAACTGCATAAATAGTATGCTAAATATGTAAATAAACCTATTGTGCAGGGACATGATCACCAGCAGTGGTGCAGTCCATGATTTTCCCCTCCCAGCGTCGTGCTCGCATGTCCCAGAGCGACACCCCATACACTAAGAACTCTGACGTTTCCATACAGTACAAACTGTACACGGACAACTGGCGTTTCAGTCTTGATGGCGCGTATTTAAAGCCGTGGAAAAACAACACTTAAAGTTGAACAGATGAGACAGATTTGACAGATTTTACTTTTTGAAGAAACGCAGCTTTTTCAGCAATTTGAACGCAGCCTTAAGTCTGTTTATGTTTCATATCTCCTCACCTTAAGACTGTTTTGACTCACGTAGTTGCAAGAAAGGAAAAGACTGCGCTAAGAATGGCCGCCAACAATTTGTGGTTGCTTAGTAACTTTAAGTGACGTCACGTCACAAAGGGCTTTACAGTAAAACAAATTAAAACAACAACACATAAAATACTAAGCCATATTGCTAGTTAAAGGCTTCATAATCAATAATTTCATAATTTATACAGTTTATTTATTTACAATTTACACTCCGTTGTTTTGTAAGTAATCACTACACACAGGCCTGAATACACACACACCCTCCGGACCTATTCATGCACAAAAGGAGAGATGGGGGGCTGACAGTGTTGGTTCAGTGCCCTTAGAGGTTGGGGGGGGGGGGG
>NC_048421.1:1980886-1987090 GCF_013103735.1 Etheostoma cragini | reverse complement strand
CGGTGCCTTGCTCATGAGCACCTGGCTGTGCCCAGGAGGTGAAGTAGCATCTCTCCAGCTACAAATCCACACTCCATACTTTGGTCCATACGGGGATTTGAACCAGCGACCCTCCGGTTCCCAACCCAACTCCCTACGGACTGAGCTACTGCCTAAAAAAAAGGCTTGGCTAAAAACATGTGTCTTCACGTGTTTTTTTTTTTTAACGTTTCCACAGAATCCAAGGCTCTCAAGGCTAAAGGGCGAGAGATCCAGAGCCTTGGAGCCGCCACAGAAAAGACTCGATCACCTCTGGTTTCAGAACGTGTTCTGGGGACAGTTTAAAGGTCTTGGCCTGAAGACGTCAGAGAGGGAGCAGGAGTGTGCGCGTGCAATAGATCCTGGATGTAAGAGGGTGCAGGCCAGGGTAAGCCCCAAAGATCCAAATGTCAGTGCTGCACAACACAGACGGGGTGAATTTATGAATGAAAGTGAGTACGTTCTGTCAAAACAAATCAATGTATCATCACACTTTTTTAAGTGGGTATATGGAAATCCTGGACTTTTCCTAGTGCGTATAACGTAGACTACACCACGGAGCACCAGATCCCGCGAGAATGGTATTTGGATCCTAACTTAAGCTTCAAACAAGCAGAACTGAATACATTCACAACAGAGAAGCAGAGAAAGATCCTGTTAAACGCTCCCATACCTACCGTATCATCAGTCACTGCGTCACACTGATTTACAGATTTAATGACTCCTTTGACAAGCCGCAGTGTAAGACATTAATCACCAAGGCTGCTCATTTCCTACCACAGATACCGAGTCCAGTGACAGGTTAATATATTCCTAGGAGCATATGAAGTTAGTGGTTCCAATATTTATAGAGATGGATGTAGAGGATGAGCTCACTGGAGAACAACGTGTGTGTGGGACACAGTCTTGGGAGAATGATGACCGATGACCTGTCTACTGAGAAGACAACATTTCGGGCCTCAACAGAGAAGTTCACTCCAAGAGACGTTACATGTGCCGTACCAGGCGCTTTCTGTTCTCGACCACAGTATTTAAATTTTAACAACACATGAGTGAGATGGCCGGAGGCAGGATCATCTCATTAAAACGGCGGTTATCCAAACAGAACCGGCCCCCCCCCCCCCCCCCCCCCCCCCCCCCCCCCCCCCCCCCCCATCCTTCCTGCTAGGCTCCATCATCTCCCTCGTAATCTTCCCAACGAAACCTCAAACTCAAACGCAGCAGTGATCTGTTTATAGCAATTAAGCGAGTGAGGCATCGGCCTAAAACTGGCGAGAGAGTCATGCATAAAGATGTGTCTCACGGCGAGGATAGTGGGGAAAGGCAAAAGAGGGGTGGGGGGGGATAATTGGCTTGAATTGATACAAGACGAGAACACTTGAGGCATTTCCAAAGATCAGACTAAAGAACGTGGACTCTCACAAGGATAGTTAGGATATTAGTAACAGCAACCATGTGTTCAAATAGATTACATTCTCCAGAAGTGACACAGCTCGTCATAATAAACAATACGAGGATGAGACTAATCAGAGGGAGAATATCAACTAAACAATGTAACGCAATCTGAGTGCTCGGAGCGGTGATTCTTCCCTGTGAAAGTGTCCAGATGAGGGGGTTTGTTTGGAAGGTTTCGGCTCTCTGGGAACCGAGAGCGGAGGCCGAGGTGCGTAGCTGCAAGCGTTCTCATGCAGGGCTACGGTTACTCAGCCTCAAGGGTAAAAAAAAAGTCTGGAAAGAATATACTCCTTGTTTCCTGGTGAGGTTTTACAGTGGAATTCCTCACATAGCTTCACAGCCGACAGTAACACAGCCAGAACTCATGACAGCAGAGTGCTGGGGTCCCCTGGTCGCCATGTGCTGGGTCCTGTCACCGTTAAACCGGCCAGAGTCTAAAAACATGCCGTCATTCTCAGCAACTGGAGACCCACAACTGTTTCATACCTACTGCTGGGAATGACACATCATCAGAGGGTGAACTGTCAGATGACAGGAGCTGTGTTTGAAGCCGTCCACTCCCTCACTATTCCCTAATGTTTACAGAGTTTAAACAGTGAACTATGTAGAGAACAACCAAATGAGATTTCAGACACTCACTGAAAGTATCACTGCTTCAGTAGCAGGGTTGGGCAAGTTATTTTTTAAAAGGACCAAAAAGTAACTAAATTAGATACTCATTTACTCATTATAAAGGTAACTAGTTACTTCAGAAAGTAACTAATGCGTCCCCGAAATCACCGTCACCAATCTCATCCCAACAGCAGTTATCTCAGGACACTTTACAGATAGAGTAGGTCAAGACCACACTCTTTTACAAAGACCCAACAATTTCCCCCAAAATCCGCAGACTCCATTGAAATATTGACTACTTTTAGCGTGTATAGAGCCAGCATATTTCCACATGTTGATTCCAATACTAATATATGGGATTTTTGACCGTAAAAGATGGGTACGAGTCCAATACATTTAGATTAAATGCAGTGTTATTCAATTATTGAACAAGGAAGATAACTGTGGGTACACACACGGGTTTGAACATCAGAATAACTCCTCTTTTATACTTTTCTTCTTCCTCACACATGTCAGTTTATCTACTTCTGTACTTCTGTATCTTCCCTATTTATAAGACCCTTCTAATAGATGGACACATTCCGATCTATTCTCAGCTTTGTGTGGGTCGGGTTATCTCAAACTAAGCCTTCGGTGGAAGATCCTTAGAACAAAACAGAAGAAATACAGTTGAAAACCTCCATGTTTAATTATTCCACCTATCAAATAAAACCTCCCAATGTTTGCTTGGCGTAAAACACAGGGTGTGAATGTCATTAACTGTTGCAAAAGTTAAGGACGCAGTTCATGTTCAAGTTCATGAGTTTCAACCTTAATCAAAAACCTTTGATTAACGAACCTTTAATGCTATAATGCTCAACAGTTGTTCTTTTTGCTCAACCAAACGACGAGTTAGTCCGTCTCTTAATACTGTACCTTCCCTTACCCTGTCTGCCTGGGTCGATTCATTCCTACTCTTCAGGAATGGTTCACAAGGGGTTTCATGTTTCTAAAAGCCTCAGTATTCTCCTCTAACATCAGGCCGCTGTAGATTTTAGCTTTCTGCAGATGCATGCCTGTTGCCATGCCTGTTGCTATGCCTGTTGCTACACCTAAATCACCCACGAGCACGACGCGAGCGTGGAGCCTGCGGACAAGTTCAATAACTCAGCTTTCACATGGTGACACATGCTGTGTTTTGGTAAGTGTATACAATATGTGCAATCGTGTGAGCATTCACACTTTATGATCGTGTGTGCGTGCTTGCGTGTGTGTGCGTGTGTGCGTGTGTGCGTGTGTGCGTGTGTGTGTGTGTGTGTGTGTCACGCTGAGCTGGTTTTAATTGCTTCCAGAGGTTGGCCATGTGTCAGCCAATAAAAACACGAGAACCTACAAAACGTTGAGCAATTCCCTTCCTGTAGCAATGGGTTTATCAGCGCCACGAGCACCAAAGACAAATGGCCTGTTCTGCTGGTTGTGTGCACCAGGTTGTTGTGTTGCCTTCACACACGTTACTTGCTCTAGGCACAGGAAATGACATATGACGGGGAGAGACTATGTCACAAAACACACAAAACGGTCTAAAACCCTGAGAGAGAAGTAAAGTTAAGTGTATTTATAGAGCACTTATCACAGACACAGCCAAAAAAAGCTCCACAGGACGAATAAATGAATAACTGAAAACCCATTGATTCCCATTAAAAATCACAATAAATCCAAAAAATTCACAAAGGCGGGGAACATAAACATTTAGAGTGTCACGGCACCACAAGGTGATAGGAAGACCTACCTGTGTTGTAGAGGGGGCCGTTCCAGTCTTCTCTTCAGACCAGCTTGGTATCCGTTCTGGTGTAAGACGGCGTCCACACTCAGTTGACGGTTCATTTGTAGACACTCAAAGACATAACATTAACACAACTTGGTGGGGGAAATATCACAACAAATCAGAAACACAAACCTCTTCCACCGACTTGGTTGAAGGAAATATGGATTTCTTTCAACCAAATTGCCCAAAAATAACATGGATGATTCTATACAACATTACTTTCATTGAATTTTTGTGGTGTTTTTATTTAGTCTTATAGCATTTGAATTATTTTGTTTAATGGTTTCAAAACAGTACCCACCTGAGAGCCACTCAACATCCTCTGATCTTAACTATTAGTCAAAATAATTCATAAAAACGTGAGTATAATTTGATAAAAATTAGGTTTGTTGTCCATGAATTCCAAGAATAAGTGTAAAACCTGTTATTAAACCAGCTCAGTTTTTAAAGAAGCAGGAAAAAGTGACAAACGAATCAGAAAAAGCAACAAAAACATCGGAAAAGCTCCAAAAAAAAACAACCATTTTGACCTGGAAGGACAAGTTCATGGATAACGGGAAGACAACACAAGGGTTAAAGTACACTAGACCGACGCACACACACAAGAGCACATGTATAAAACATCGGCGTAGGCCACTTACATAGGCCCTGCGTAGAGCCTACATACAACCATAAATCAAAATGATCCATGAACTCAAAGATCTGATGAAAACATAATGAGAAAAAAAACCAACTGCAACCCTGTAATTAAAAAATCATAATTATCTTCTCCTTATTAGAGCGATTGGACGAGTTAAACACACTTCACAGGCTTCAAAGTGAAGCTTCGAAGGACATTTTAAATCCATCCATCCAAGAGAGAGAGAGAGAGAGAGAGAGAGAGAGAGAGAGAGAGAGAGAGAGAGAGAGAGAGAGAGAGAGAGAGGCTGCCATCAGGCCAGCTTTCCCTTCTTTCTCCTCTTTTATGACAGAAACACATGAAACCAGAGAGGGACTAACAATACTTTTGGTTTCAGTTAAGTACAGGATGAGTGAAACAGACCCAGCCAGGCCTCTGTGATGGTCTGGCTGAGCCTTACAGCCTGTTGGTTCCCCCCCCCCCCCCCCCCCCCCCCCCCCCCCCCCCCCCCCCCCCCCCCCCCCCCCCCCCCCCCCCCCCCCCCCCCCCCCCCCCCCCCCACCCCACCCCCACCCGGGCCCACACCACACTCACAAGGCACGCTCGTAATGAAGGGTTTCTGCTCAGCTTTTTTTGGAACCGCTACGTAACAATGTACACATTATATTTACTTCACAAATTGGGACTGGAGTATAAGCGGAGAGACACGTCCCAGGGAAAGATGTCGGACTTTATGGTGTCAGAATGAATGTGCGCCCATTTTTTGGGGCTCGTTTTGTTACGCAACGCCGTCTTGGGAGGTCTTTTTGGTGTTTGGCGAGTCAAAATGTGCTTCATTACACCAAAGGATTTTCATGTAGCAGTGCAAATGTTGTTTATTCGTCTACTCTGTAATCGAAGAGATGTGTGATGTGGCTCATAACATTCCCATCATTTATGATAAATCGCTTTCATTCAGCAAACAATGCCAAAGAAACAAATATAATGGAAAGCAAATACCAAGAATACTGAAGTGGTCAAATGCAGCTTGCATTATCTGTGTTTTTCTGTATTTATTGGAGTATCTAAGTAACTCCAAAATACGTCATAAAAGTCCACAGGAACAGATTTTACCCTCAGTATCAGGCAAATAGAGCCAAAAAATCATCATTGTGTGAGATAAACCTTTCATACGGACAAGCCCGGCCACGCCTGTCCAACTTGGTGTTCATGCACATAAACCAGTTTACAATGATAATAAGTGACAGATTTACGTTAGGGTCCTTCTCATGCAGGGGGTCCTTGATTTCAGACAATGTTAGACGAAAGCAGACTTCCTATTTTAGACCAAATACCATCTATTTACTTCCTGAAACTATAACCGGTACTGTCGGATTTGATCCCCTTCATCTAGCATGCTTATTAACCGCTGCCATCATTTACTTAAAGCTGTGACAGGCAATTTATCTTTGGTGTTTCAAATTTGTCATAATTCAAGCAGTCTTAGAGAAAAAAAGATTTCTTCACCTCTTTTTGGCTTGGTTTTGGGGGTTTAAATATTCCAGCCCCTGACGAGAGACTTTGGCCAATCACACTATCATTGCAAAGAGATAGAGCGTTCCTATTGGCTGTGCATGCAATGCTGCGCAGGAGGGGAGATGGAGAGCTGCAGAAAGAGTAACTAACACATTTTGTGTAATTTCATTATTATTTGTTT
>NC_048421.1:1976732-1980786 GCF_013103735.1 Etheostoma cragini | reverse complement strand
TGTGTGTGTGTGTGTGTGTGTGTCGATTGGCTGGTGTATGCTGAAAGGTACAGCTATTGAACTGGGACAATGGAGTGCTGTAAGAGGGTATTTTTAGCCGCCATGCTAAGTACACTAAAATCACTATTACCTCATTTGCTATGGCAGTGATAGACTCAATTTATAATCCTTCTGTCTGGCTGATATCTGCGACATTTCCTGAATACATATCAGATTGGCTATTGTGTTACTAATCTTTTCCTACCTGTTTGCCGCCCGGCTTCCTTTAAATACAGCCATATACAGCCATGCAGGCTTCCATTCACTGACTAACACCCTGGTGGAAGTCATTTATGACTTTGTCCTGGGAAAAGCTGCAAATACAGTCCAACAAATGTGGTTTTGGTGTTTTAATACAATACTTCCCAGCCAGGGGTACTTGTACTTTAGCCGGGGGGTACGTGGAAAGATTGTGGAGAAGCACAACTAATTTGAAGAATAAACAAGTAATGTTTTAATCAAAAGAATATGTCAGCTGTAACAGTACTTGTTACAGTCACGTAAGAGCGTGTAAAACTACTTAGCAAGCGAGTACAGAAGTTTACACAGGTAGTTAGCTAAAATGAATGAATACATTACTGAAATAGCTAAAAAGCTAAAAGTTCCGATTAAACAGTAGATATAGTTAGCTAAAACAGTTCAAATGATTTACTAAAAGTAATGGATATATATATGGTTGAAATACAGTATTAAGGTAAAAAGGTACTAGATAAAACAGATGAAATAAACAGCTAAAAGTAACAATTAACAGTTGAAATCTTTAGTTAGAAGTAACGGATAAACAGTTGAAACTACAGTACTATGCCATGAATGCTGACCAAACCAAACTGAATATTGTCAGTCCACCGATCATGAATATACATTACATGTGGAATAAGTATATTCCACATGTAATGTATTTCATGATTGTATACATTGGGAATTGATAAAGGGGCATGCCACGTGTGTTCATCTGAAAGAGCCGCTGCAGCACTTTGGACCAAACACGTTGGGAACCACAGTTCTTTTATTAAACAACACAAGACATTTGGGCATTTTAGCACCGCACATCCCATGTTTAATCATCTCTAACTTGCATTATGAGGTACCTGAAACCCAGATAAAGACCACGGATCAGTCACAGAAAGACATGAGGAATTTCACCCAACATCATCACAACCCCAAAAGAATCTGTAAATGATTTTATTCCCCCTTTGACTAATGTGGAAATGAGGAGAGCTCTTCCGAGAATCTGACCCCTGACAGAAAGAGCTGGTGGGTTGTTGGCGTTTCGGTAATTGAAGAAGTTGGAATAAATCTCACAGAGGCCGGTTTTTAATTCTCATGACTCACCCCCCATTACACATCCCGCCCACGCCCCCCCCCCCCATTCCCTTCCCCAATGTGGGAATGCTCTTTTGCTCTTTCTTCCATTCTGTCCTCCAAGATGAACTCATCCCCAAACCGCTGCTGTACGAACAAAACAAGCTTTTCATAAAGCTGCCCATTCACATCTCACCCCCCTAACAGCTAATGTGGAAAAAGTATTAAAGCTGGCCCGTCAGTGACCACTGCATGGCAGCCAGCGGATTGTAAAGGACAGCCTGTGTGGAGGATTTTGTCACTGTGGAAACATCTCAATGTCTTAGGAACAAGGAAAAGATTGACCGTAATGCATTTTTGACATGCAGTTTGGTTTTGGTGACCAACATAGATGACATCACGATGATGATGTTATCTTTTAAAACATGAAAATCACCACAAATGGAGTTTTTAACTCTCACAGAGGACGCCTATTAGGAAAGAATGCCTCTTTATCGAGGTTGACCTGGTGCTTTTTTTCTGGGGTTTATCAGCGAACGTAGGACGGGGAGAGGATCAGGGGTGAAAGGTGAAATGTTAAAACGTAGGAATGTGGATACAGTGAGAACAAAAAGTCTAAAAAACTGAACTAAACACGGAGCTGAACAAAGCCTCCGTGGTTTGTAGAAGAAAAGAGGACCGTAGCTTTCATCAGTGACGCACTGATTTGCAGAATATTGTTTTAAAGTTTGTTTTTAAGCTTATTTATTCAAAGATATGCATGACAAAACACATTAGCATAAATATACCTAGAATTTAAAGTAATAGTTTGACATTTAAAAAAAAAAAATGCTTGTTTGCTTTCTGTCAGGGAGTTAGATGAGAAGATTAATACCACTCCAATGTCTGTATGCTAAATATGAAGCTGCAGCCGGGATAGAATTAGCTTAGCTTAGCATAAAGACCGGAAACAGGAGGAAACAGCAAGCCCAAAATAAAGATGTTTATTATGTTTCTTGTGAAAATAAGAAGGTCAATACTACTCTTATGTCTGTACTGTAAATAAGAAGCAACCAATGGTCAGTTAGCTTAGCATAAAGACTAGAAACAGGAGGAAACAGCTAGCCCAAATAAAGATTTTTATATTGTTTCCTGTCAAAATAAGAAGGTCCATACTAGTCTTGTGTCTATACTTTAATTAAGAAGCAACCAACGGTAAGTTAGCTTAGCTTAGCATGCAGATAGGAAATGGAGGAAAGGAGGGCACAGTCCAAATAATAAAAATTCACAACAAATGTAACTTTTCACAAATAAGTCGACCCGGCGCAGTTACTTTCTGGAGTTTCATTGACATCATGTACTCACCTCGTGGTTGACAGCGTAGACCGGGACACAGAGAAGGTCTCTCCGCCTGTCCGAGAAATAATATACAATTTGTTGTTTGTACACAAGGTTTTTTTTTACGGATTAAACAAATGTCACAATTATTATGGCTTTGTTAAGGCGACTTAACACGGTTTGGCTTTAATTTGTGTATTCTAAGTCTCAGGAGCTACATGCTAATCCGCCAGGATGTAGGTAAAGGATCAGAGGCTCACCGTTGTTGTTGACTCCAGGCGCCGCTTCCTCCTCCATTGTTTGGTGTGTCGTAATGTATTAATATGACATTAAGACAACCTGGTGGAGAAGTATCACAACAAATCAGAAATGGATCCTCCTTTGCAGACTCGCCGTCTGGGTCGGTTCGTCAGTCTCTCCGAAAAACAGCCTTAGTCAGCTCCGTGACGCAAGGCAAGCGACTCCATCCCTAGCCGGGCCAATAGAAACCAATAGGTGGCTGTTGCCATGATACAAACAAGATATAACGCGTTAATTAGTGAGTTTTAAAGGTGCTGATAGGTAGAGCCAGGCTAGGTGTTTCCTGACTTTATGCTAAAGCTAAGCGGTTGCTGGCTGTAGCTTCAGTAGTATCAATTTTCTCATCTTACTATTGGCAAGAAAGCAGATGAGCAAATTTCCCAAAAATATCCAACTATTCCTTTAACGGCAGGATGGCATTGACCTAGTCCTTTGAAGAAAAGAGAAGCCTCGAAGGCCTCACAAAGAGTCACCACAAACAAAAAATAAAACCGAACAATGTGTTGTGCCAGTGAATCTGACTAAAGCAATTAAGTTCAAACTGGAAGGGAAGAACCAGTGGCTTCATGACTAATGAGCGCTTGGTGCCAACAAGGCCAACTGAGCTATCTCCCTTTCATCACGAACACAATGATGATTTCCTCTCTTTGCAGGCCAAGAGAGCTCGGTGGTCAGCCTGAAAACGGCTCTGCAGAACTCGCGGGATTCGTTATCAGCTATGTCATTGCAGATTTTCATTTATAATTTATGTTGTTTATTGATCCCGAATGGGGAAATTACAATTTACATTGTTAGTAATCACAACACCGAGGCCTGAAATACACACACACACACACACACACACAGTCGTGTCTGGCTATCTTTGTGGGGACCAGTTGTTGACATAATGCAATCCCTAGCCCCTTACCCTAACCTTAACCATCAAACCTATATGCCTAACCTTAACCCTCACCCTAACCCTAACCTTAACCATCAAACCTAAATGACTAACCTTAACCCTTACCCTAACCCTAACCTTAACCATCAAACTTAAATGACTAACCTTAACCCTTACCCTAACCCTAACCTTAACCATCAAACCTAAATGCCTAACCTT
>NC_048421.1:1966343-1976632 GCF_013103735.1 Etheostoma cragini | reverse complement strand
CACACACACACACACACACACACACACACACACACACACACACACACAACCTATTTATTCAGAAATGGAGAGATGTCAGAGTGAGTGAGCTGCCAGCTGGACCAGCGACCTGATCGATTAGGCAGCGCCCAGGAGGTGCAGTAGCATCTCTCCAGCTACCAATCCCTACTCTGTACTGTGGTCCGTGCGGGGACTTGAACCAGCGACTCTCTGGTTCCCAAACCAACAACTGTGTAATAAACACCGCTGCGGAGTAAAGTTGAGATAAACTCGTGAATACGCAGAAAATGCCCAAACAGGCATTTATCTGCGAGCTGAGGCCGGAGTCTGAGCTCAGACAAAGAAACTGCCCCCAGCTGGAGAGTGACAACTGGTGGGAGGCTTACGTGGGAAATGAGGATGTTTATGTTTGAATACAGACACAACATACATTCACATATACTCAGTTTAAGTCTAATCAAAATGGCCACAAATAGCCGCCTCTTCCTGTGTTTTTGGTACCAAAAAAAACCTCAACTGACTTTAGAAACTTCGACCAACCAAGCCTTTCCCGTCCGCCTCCTCATTCGCCTGTGAGTGATAGTTTACTAGAGGAGTAACTTAGTATTTATATTTAGTAATGCAGTAATGCAGGAAGTGTGCATTTAGTTTCCAGACTTATTGTTTTTCCACAACGATGCTAGTGAGTAAATCTACTGAAATGACCACCGTAACAGTGGAGGGTGAACAATGGTTACCTATACCTTTAAATCAGAAGGCATCAATACATTGCTGGGGGAGGGGGGCATGTTCCCCCAATCATTTAGGAGGGTCACAGGAACATGTACTATTGGCAAAGGGAGGGTCAAGTCTATTTAACTAAAGACCCCAAAATGTTGTTTTTTATTTAGATAGATAGATCAATTTCTATCTGTCTATCTCTCTATCTCAATCTCAGTCTATCTATCTATCTATCTAAAAAAACAAACAGTCCCTAAGCAGCAGATTTGAAATAAATAAAAAACTGGATAATAAATGAGTGCATAGATAGATAGATAGATATTTATTGATCCCAAAAAATGGGAAATTACAGTGTTACAGGAGCACACAAAGATATATATATACATACAATATACATGAAATAATAATAATAATAACAAAATATAAGAATAAAATATAAGAAAAACAAAAAATAAATAAAAAATAAAGTAACCAAAAACATACAAAACACGGATACAATCAGGAGCTGCTGCAACAGGCTGCCGCCTTAAATTATTCTCGTGTTTTATGTGTTTTCATTTTTTTAACTGTTTTTTAACTGTCTTTGTGTAAAGCACTTTGAATTGCCCCGTTGCTGAAATGTGCTCTACAAAATAAAGCTGCCTCGCCTTGCCACACACAAAAAAACTTAGCGTTTTCCTTGTAAAGACATGAGGGATCAGAGCAGAACGCTGTTAGACGGTCAGTCACATAAAGAAAACTGTATGTAAGTGTCTTGTTGTTGTTGTTGTTTCTTCCAAAGATTTACATGTGTTTGCATGATAGAAAAAAAAACACTGAAATGAGAAGCCAAAGACATGGTGGAGCAAACTGCAAAGTGCTGTGGGTTTCAATCTGATGGGAACTCGGATGCTTCGACTGTTGGATAAGAGAAGAAAGGGACGACAAACACGCAGACGGAGCAGCTGGAGACTGGAGACCACAGCGGGGAGAGTCCGGTACAGAGAGCGCAACCCGGTCTCACGGCAATTCATGAAATAGAAATCAGTGATTTAATCTACTGATTTGTCCATACGGACACGTTTTCCCCGTTTTGTCCATGACGCTCATCATGTTTTTTTTTAATATAATGTATTTCAATAGGAAGCCATTTTTTATGTTTTTAATTGGGCTGCAGCAGAGAAGAGGTATCTCTTTGCTTTTATTGGTATTTTCTGTATTTTTTCAGCTAGACTTGTAGGCCGTCATCTTGTTAGATAGTTTAATTTATGATAAAACATTTAAAATACATGTGTTTTGTGTGCAAAAATCTTAATTTATAGAGCAACTAGTACTAGTACAAAGTAGTAAGATGACTGTAGTGGAGTAAAAACTCCAATATTTCTCTCTGAGATGTAGCGTAGTAGAAGTAGAAAGTGGCATGAAAAGAAAAGAATCAAGCAAAGTACAAGTACCTCAACATTTCAAAGGTCCAGTGTGCAACAAATGTAGTATGACCTCATAAGGGGCAAGATGCCAGATCGGCCCATCTGAGCAGACTAGCCAGGGCTCAGTTTACACCTATTACCCTTTTTAGTCACTGGGGGGGCCATAGGTAGGCTGGGGGAACTCATATTAATGTTAAAAAAACTCATAAAGGGAAGTTTTCATGCCATGGGACCTTTAAGGCAAAACTCCAGAGCAGCATAACTTATTTCTCAAACTGTATGTGAAGAAGGTTTGGGAGAATTACACAGAGACATTTTAAGGAACACTCAATTGAGGAAACTATTCAGCAGGCAGTACAGTTTAACCATGACGTGTTATTGTGCAATGCCTTCCCAACTCTCTGAAGTTCCTGTCTTCCTGGAGGAGCTTAAAACTCATGCAAAGGTGTTAGGTTTAACTGAAAGGTAAGGTAAACAAAGATATTGCAGGGCCCTGAGACACAGAAGCTAAAGCCTAGTTAGGCCTATCTCTCTCTCTTTCTCTCTCTGGGAAGGATCAGAAGTTAAAGCCTAGTTAGGCCTATCTCTCTCGCTTTCTCTATCTGGGAAGGATCAGAAGCTAAAGCCTAGTTAGGCCTATCTCTCTCTCTTTCTCTCTCTGGGAAGGATCAGAAGTTAAAGCCTAGTTAGGCCTATCTCTCGCTTTCTCTATCTGGGAAGGATCAGAAGTTAAAGCCTAGTTAGGCCTATCTCTCTCGCTTTCTCTATCTGGGAAGGATCAGAAGTTAAAGCCTAGTTAGGCCTATCTCTCTCTCTTTCTCTCTCTGGGAAGGATCCAACAGTGTGGCAGGCCCACCGTCCTCCAAAAGGAGACAGTCCTGAGACAAAACAAGCCCTTATCATACATCTGACTAGATTCCCTGAATCCGTAGAGATGAACATATTTATACATGAACAGGTTACTAAAGATTGGCCCTGAGCCGTGACCTATGAATGACCTCATGTTGTCTAAACTTTCCCTTTAGTCTCATCATACCACAACATGGTGTTTCTGTAAATCCCACCACACACACACACACACACACACACACACACACACACACACACACACACACACAGCTAACAACCGACTGGGTTGGAAAGCGTGCCGGACATCAGGGAGCGTGGAGGCAATGGAAAATGTTGGAAAATCCAACATTAACTTATATTCTTCCCATTTCCCCTTATTAGGAGCTCAGAGTGAGGTGGCTGCCCGGGCACAGCTGCACATGAAACAGCGTGGCAGCAGAGCAACAAAAGGAGAGCTATTTCTAGGATTCCCATAAATCTCTGGCAGCCACAACAGTACTGAACACTACATTAGAGTCTCTGTGTTTTCCTCTTTTTTTAAAGGGGCCTGTGGTATAGAGTGCGGATCGGGCCGGATTTTTCTGCCCGAGCCCGGCCGGCGTCCGACAGAGCAGTAACCGAACCCGACCCGAGCCCGACAGGCATTAAGATATTTATGTCCGAGCCCGACCCGAGCCCAACACAGTTAAAATCGCATTTGTTTCTCATACTAATGACACATATACGTTTGTTTGTGTGGAAAGCCCGCTTTTATTAACATCATATGTGGGGGATTAAGTCAGTAAATCTGAGTAAAATATACTTACCTTACCTTGCTTAACCTGTATTGATAAGCCGCCCCAATAAGAGATGCGGTAACAAAAAAATGTTCAATGCCTTATCGCGCTGATGTGACCGAGCCCGACCCGAACCCGTGCATCCTTTCTAAAAATCTGTCCGAACCCGGCCCGGCCCGTCGGGTACCGTCGGGTCCCGTCGGGCTCGGGTCGGGTATCCATCCTCTACTGTGGTACAGCATTTATCCTAATCCCGGCCGACCCCCCTCTCTCACACCAATGCCCTTTACCCCACCTAAGTTTGAGCGTGTTTGCGGTTTCTTTAAACACGGATAAACCTGCTCAAAACAGACTCCTTTCCCATTATCAGTAGAGGAGTCTGCCTGTTTGTTTTTGTTCTTGCTCTTTGTCACCCCCCGATGTAAGTCAAGTGCAGATTTGAGTCGCGCATGCGTCACTTTGCGACATTTAGCATGCAAGATGCTAACGAGAGACTTCTGTAATTTCAATACAGTAAAAATGGAGCTACTTAACCAAGTTGGTTCACTGCTGGCTACAAGCTAGCAACTAAACACGACAAAGGCTGTCAGTTGAATGCTGTTTTGAGCTAACGTTAGCACTTAATCATAGATAGCTAAAACGTTTTTGAAATGACCGCTAGCTTAGCTACAAGCTAGCACTCAAACACAATAAAGGCTGTCAGTCGAATGGCGTATTGAGCTAACGTTAGCAGTCAAACAAAGCTAAAACGTTTTTTATATGATTGTTTGTAATGAGAAAAGTTTATTAATTCATGGATTTCACAAATTTCAGTATGACATGTAATGCCGTAAACCGTTTAAATCTGAGCATGCGCGACTCAAATCTGCACTCGACTTCGGGAAGTGACACTTTTCTACTAAAAGCAGCATGGAGGCCAGAGAAAACATTAAAGTGGTGGCTACTTTTATTTTTATCCGTTACTTTTATCGTTCTTTCAAACTCAACAACGACTAATTGGATGTTTGGCAGAGACGAACGGAAGTTGTTGAGAAGACACAAGTTACCGACGGAGGCAAATAGGAAAAAAGGGAGAACATTAACGTAGCTATACCTAAACTGATTGTATCCTTTCCCACTGCAGACAAAAGCAAGATGTTAGAGGGTATTTTAGAGTGTGTATGTACTGTGTGTATGTGTCATTGGTTTTTGTATTTATTGTATTTCCTGTGCAGTACCTAGCAATAAATATATTTCTGATGTGGGTCTTGTTGGCCAGTTGGAGAGGGGTACAAGACACAAACAAAATCCATGATTCCTAAAGTCAAGACATCAAACTCAACACTTTCCAAATGAGAAATGACGACAACCCCCATGTCACTGCTAATTTACAGTCATCCCCTCATCCCACATGTCTGTTCTCCCAGCCTTCCCCAGTGGTAAAGGGGTCTACTCTGCAGAGCAGCCAGCGTATCTGTAGTATCGGACTCAAAGCACACGCTGATTCTATATTCAAAGTCCACAAAAGAATGCACTGACAACTGATTAAAAAGGTGGATCTTCTTTCTATTGTCCTAGTGAAATAACATAAAAAAGAAAGGCTGTGTGTTCCGGACTGAAAGGGAGAGGTGAGAATCTTATTTTGAGGTGTGACTTTGCATCATTTGGGCCTAATGTAGCACCTCGGAGGAGAGAAATGCAACAGGTACCAAGGACGTGTTTTCAACGTGTGAACTGCCCCCCAAACAGGCTTCTCATGATTGTATGTAAATCATTTTGTTTCTCTAATGTAGCAACATGGGAAGATGGGGTGCGTGATCTGTGACTCCACTGTCCCGAAAAGAAAGGACATGTTGGGATTATTTACTCAAAAAGCTCATCAGTCACACAGTGGCTAACAGCAGTCAGACAAGTCAAGGAGACAACACAGGCTGCAGTAACGCTAAGGCGGGCTGTCGCGACAAAAGCAGGACTGGCTTGACTTCCTTTCTGCACGAGCATTAACGTCACAGGACAGGAAAATTCACCCAGAGCCAGGAGTGTTGGACAGAACGTACTGACTACAGAACGCCTCCACCCTCCTCCAAACCCCCACCCGACGCTGTGAGAGGACTGGGTGGGTCCGGACTGGCCGCTCTGTTTGAAAAAGCTGAGTTGTGGCCTGAGGGAAAGAAGTAGTGATGGAGTAGATCCCCACTGTGGGAAGAAAAGAAAAGACAGAGCAGAGAGTTCCTGCTGTCAGGTCTCTGTGTGTTAACTAATCAGAGGCAGCACGCTGAGAGCTTGTCACTTAGTGTCACTGCAGGGGGGGGGTAACTGCCACTCGGCTAACAGGGCTCGCAAAGAAAAGCAGCTTCAGGCCTGGTTATCACTTGGGTGGGCCTCAGGCAACAAGAAGAGTCAGGGAGCAGCGCTCGACCGTGCACCGGGCCGACATTTAAAGGGGACGAACCAGGGCAGGTGTGGTGAGAGGAGCTGTGGGAGCTAAAATAAGAACAATTCTGTTCAAGGAAATAACTATTTCACAACAAAGGTTAAGACCACCAGGGAAGACCAGTCTCTTAAAAGGGTCATGTGGACCATATTGTTGCATGCATTGGTGTCTAAGTGATTGATGAGGACAGAAATCTTTGCAATTGGTCCAGTATTGAACAGGAACGCTGTAACCGGCAGTCACAAACAGGGCTGCGATGTAAACATACAGGACAAACGCACACAGTCAGTTTCAGTCCACTTAAAGTTCGGTCTTTGCCTCTAACAAGCTTGGATTATTATTCTAAGTGTCTGACAACGTTATGGAAAGGATCCCTACAGAGCTAGACTTTTCAGTTAAAGAGTAAGATCCTTGTTGTTTAACATGAAACATTCCCAATATCACCATCGTCAAACCCACCAGGCTCCATTTAAATAAATAGTACTTTTAGCGTGTACAGAGCAGCATATTTTCACATGTAAATTGTTGAATTAAGGGTTTACTTCAGACAAACCAGAGCGGTGATTGTTGGAACAGTGCAAAGACAAACTGAGACGGCTTTTTACAGTTTTATTTTGTTTTTCTTGACTTGGATTGAAGTGTGTTTTTTACGTTGAAAAAAGTACTGTTTATTTAAATGGAGCCTGGTGGGTTTGGCGATGGTGATTTTGGGAATGTTTCTGGTTTAACAATAAGGATCTTACTCTTTAACAGACAGGTTTATCTCTGTAAGGCTCATTTCCATAATGTTGTCAGACACTTAGAATAATTATTGGAACTTATCAGAGGCAAAAACTGAACTTTTACTGGATGGAAATTGAAATTGTCTAATTACCCAATACCTTATATTATATATATTGTAGGTTGTTTCTTGCTCAATACTGGACCAATTTCAAAAGACTGTTGTTCTCATCAGTCACTCAAAAATTGGCTCCAGGTTAAAAAAACAACAACAACAAGTTACCCATTTCCTATCCCTAAGTCTCCATTTTCCTACTGTGGACCAATCTTAAGTGGATATGAGTAAGTAGTTAATTATGTGCATGCGTGTTGCACGTCACTCTGTAGTAACAGCTCACCCTGTGTGTGTCAATTCCTACCAGTGACTTCATCTGGGTTTTTTTCTCAAGGATATCCCTCTCCTTTCGAGGCACAATGAGGCAGCTTCCTGTTTAGAGAAAGGCCCAGTCCAGCCCCGACCTTCCGTAGTTGACCCCCCTCGTTCAGCAATGTCCCATCAGTGGACATGTGCATGCATTCGGTTGGAAACATGGCGTCACAAAACACAAAGACAGGTTCAGATCATCCATCAAAACATTAGCCCTCCACCTACAACAGTGTCCCGTATTATCCTCCGTTTGTTACTGGCTTTATCGTTTCAGTTGCTTTTAACATGCTTGTTCTACAGTGCTGCTCATGAGTAGAGGAACCCAGGCTTAAGTTGGCTAAAAAGTTAAAAATAAGGAGAAATCCAACCTTTAAGGGCACCAATTTTCATTGTGAATGAATAAATAAATAAATGTTCCTTCTTACAATACAGAGGGCATGAGTGGAGCCCCCCCCATCATCATACCCAGAGATTGGCCTAAGGAACTTTCCATAAAATCATCTCTCAATGCGAATCAAACCGGCTATTAAACTGAAATAACACCATGTCATTCTTTAGGTATGAGGAAGTGTGTGTGTTGATGGGGGGGGGGGATGCATAGTATCCTGATCCATGAAATAACCTAAAAAAAATAGGCCTTTAAAAATGAAAAGCTTCCTGCCTCTATGGGAATGTAACATAGGGGGGTGTGTACTCATGCCCACTGTATTTTAACGGAGAACAGTTATTTATTTTTGATACATTATTCATTCACAAAGACAATTGGTGCCCTTAAAGGTTGGATTTTACCTAATTTTTTCAATTAAAGTAATAAGGTAAATTTCCAAAAGTTGAATTTTGTGTTTTTTATTTTAATCAACTTTAGCCAGGGTTCCTATACTGATGAGCAGCACTGTATGTGTTAGTTTTATTGCATTTTTATTTGTTTTTAATGTGCTAAACGTGCTTATTTTACTGTAGAGTGTCTTTGAGTTCCATGTAAAGCACTATATCAATAAAATGTATTATTGTTGTTATTGTTATTATTTAAGAAAAGCTGCAAATCCTTACAGTTGGCAGAAGGTACAGCCTGAATGTTTGGCACTTTTGTTTCACAAATGACTAAAATTATTAAGAAAATTGTAAATAAACAAAAAAAATTGTAAATTAACGTATCAATAATCTTTTTTTGTGGGTAAATGTTCATGAAAAGTATTATTTAAAGCTGGCGGTTGAGGAAAAAGAGGATTTGGTGATGAGACTTGGCTGTGATGTGGACCTCCCCAGCTGTGTTTGCTGATGAGATATAAAGGGAGATTAAAAAGATTAGGGGTCTTAATTTGTACAAACACAAAGCAGTCCAGGAGGAAGCCAGGTGATAACTGCAATCCTGCGCTCTAAGAAGTGAAAGCAAGTGTTCTGACTTCACAGTACGTGCAGAACTCTGACAACTAATATAGAAACTAATAGTGGTTCAGCACAAGAGTGTAGGGTTAGTTTCAATTTTGGGTTTGTGTGTGTGGGGGGGGGGGTCCTTGGGGGCCAAAACACTTCATTTTCTGTGTCTGACATTATTGGCAAAGATGTACTTACTGGTAAGAAGTAGGGCTGGAACCGCTGGATGGATGTATATGTATGGATGTAGGTATATTAACCAAATATATGGATATTCTTTGGTTGGGTAGGTGTTTGATTTTCAATCTCGGGATTTCAATATTTGTTGTATCGGTTATCAATGACAAATAAAAGATATTCTCTTGAAACACAGCAACTTTAAGTATAGTATATAAACATGGTTTGAGCCCCTGAACCTTTACTTTTACCTCTTTAGGCGAGTGGGTTGTCTTTCATGTTTTAATTTTTTAGGACTAATCTACCTCCTCTATATATTGGGGAGTTTCAGCCCTAAAATCTACGCCTCAGGTCCAGTATGAAACGTGAAATCTCGAAGTCACCAATGCACATGAGAATGAACTTTCCAGTGAGGAAGGAGACATCTTGAGTCCAACCGTTAAACTGAAAAACATTTGAATGTTTGACAAGGTCATAGACCTTTTTATGCACATACGATCATTGAAAGCAGTACTTTATGTCTTCCAACATGTCTGGATGGGAAAAAGGATCTATAAAGGCCCCATCTGCCAAAAAAAAGTGATTTATATATGTGTGTGTGTGCTGAAAGATAATTACAGATGACGGTTATTTGAGTAAGTTATTTTCTGAAATCTGGGGTTTCACATCCAGCTGCACCTGCCTCACAAATTACTATTTTTCCACTTCATAGATTAACTTGTGGTTTTTTTAGTTTAGAGTTTGCTTCTTCTAAGTGGCGGCATGTTGCTTTTTGTAAACTGTGGGAAAGAGAGAGAGAGAGAGAGAGAGAGAGAGAGAGAGAGAGAGAGAGAGAGAGAGAGAGAGAGAGAGAGAGAGAGAGAGAGAGAGAGAGAGAGAGAGAGAGAGAGAGAGAAAGAAAGTTTTCCAAAAGAATCTGACAAACCTGAAGAGCGACTTTAAACTGTTATGAACCATAATTACACTTCTAAAGAATATCAAATACCAGAAGGACAAGGTGAGCTACATTTGGCAACATGGCTGTACCCATTGTTGTAGTGTAACAAAGTACAAATACTTTGTTTCTTAAGTAGAATTATCAGTACTCTCCTTTCCTTTTTTGTATTTCTGAAAACATTTACTTTTACGCCACTACATCTCCTCTGAGCATCTGGATTACTCGTAATTAAATGTTTCCTTGCATAAAAAATAAATAGTAAATTGTCTTTGTTGATGTTGACTTTGAATTTGTTGACTTATTTTGTATATTAAAGTTTTAAATCCCAAGTTTTTGCCTGTTCATTCATCCCTGTTCATGCACAGTTTAAAGTAATAATAGAATCGGTGCCATGAAACATTGGTGGAATGTTAGGGGAACGCTCCCTAAAGGTTGCAACGTTGGGGGAACGTTAGGGGAACGTTGGGGGAACGTTGGGTGAACGTTGGGG
>NC_048421.1:1947755-1966243 GCF_013103735.1 Etheostoma cragini | reverse complement strand
ACAAAGTAATTTGTACCATAAATTGAGTGCAGAAAATTCACCACAATGCAGAAAATGAAGTGTTTGGACCCCCCCAAAACCCTAAATTACGCTCTCGACTGTTTGTAACTGTTAACTTTAACACAAGTACTCATACGGGACTGGCTGTACCTGAGGGGCCAACCGTGGGACAAGGTGATACGATCTCACTTTCTTCCTTGTTGCAATGCCAAACAGAAACAGATAATCTATCATCGCGCTGTAATCTCTCCCGGGGGCAAACCAGAGAGAGAGAGAGAGAGAGAGAGAGAGAGAAGACTCAAGGCATCACGAGGAGGAGGAAGAGGGAGGGAGGGATCACGGAGGGAGGAAGGGAAAGCCTCGAAGGGCAAACCCATCTTGGGCCAACCCCCTGTGACTGTGCCGCTGAGCGCATGTTGAGTCCTGTCCTGCGCCTTTCCCACAGCACACTCGCATGTCGCTGCGGTGCACTCACCCACCGAGCCCTGTCTTTCTCTCCGGCTGCGGGATCGCTTCTCCTGCGACTACAGTCTCTCTGGATATTCACACGTTTTTACAGGTGCGTTGAAAAGTCTTTTAAAAGTGACCTTTTTTACCTAATTGGTCCGATAGATGCGTAAAGATGGGGCGTAAAACGCGCCTGTGCTGCCCAGTAACAGACGTTTGGCTGACCAGTCTGCACTTTGTTTTATTACGTAATGTTGAATGTGTATTGTGTTTTCTTTTCTTCAATATGTATTATATGTTGTGGTTTGTCTTTTTATGCCACTGTAAGCACTTATCGGTGCCAAGCGCTTCAGAAATACATTTTATACATTTATAGTGACTTTTCTGTAATCAAGTGGTTATTTGGACACTGGTATCTGTAATAAGGACAGTTTGCAAGTTATAATGTAGCCTATATGATTGCAAATGAAAAGTGGACATATATGTAAAGACAATTGTAATTAATAAGCGAGTGTATGAGTACTGTAAGAGTTACGTTTGGATACTTGATGATATAGATACAATATATATATATATATATATATATATATATATATATATATATATATATATATATATATATATATATATATATATATATATATATATATATATATATAAAAGTGGGTCTATGATGATTGATGATATATATTTAGTATCTTGATATATATAAAAGTGGGTTTACATTTTACTTGTCAGGAAAACAGTGTCACTGAGGATTAAGAAAAATGTTCAATTACAACTTTAGACTCTGAAATGTTGTTTTTGGGTCGTTTTCCGTAACGTCAGTCACTGATAGCTTCCCCCCTCATTAATCATGCAGATATGATCCCTATCAGATTTAATTATCTCTGTGTACTCTGGACATCTGGAGTTTCTAAAATTAAATACACACAATTACAATAACAATCTATTTCCTATTGTTAATTCACTTATTTTCTTTGGCATCAATACTAACTGTCTTCTCCACTTTGTGTGTGTGCGTGTGTGTGTGTGTGTGTTTTAAATTCAGGCTGGCTCTCGTCACCACCTAGTGTGCAGCCAGGGCATTGAGACGATGTGATTTATCTTGGAGGAAAATTCAACCACAGTAAATCATACTTGATAGCATCGAAAGGAAAACTCTAAGCTGACCACTTCATTCTTTTCAAAACCAAGAGGAAGAATGCACAACCGGAGGATTATATGACGCCTTCTCTGGGGATCTAAAAGTAACCCAAAAAGAGAAAAGAAAGAACAATCTACCTGTGGAAGTACTTTAGAAACAACCAAATGGCCACAGAGTCTTTCCATGCTGCCCATGCTGCCGTAGCTCCATCCCCATCCCCATTCACCATGTCGCCCCCCACAGGAAACCTGCTCCGGATGTTTCAGGAGTACCAGAGCAACGCGGTCATCATCGAGCACTACAACTTCACGGGCAAACTGCAGAAAAACAAGTACAAAGAAGGACTCACCCCGGAGGCCATAGCCTTCCTGCTCGTCTGCCTGCTGATCGTCGTGGAAAACGCCGTGGTGCTCGTGGCTATCTGGAAGAACAAGAAATTCCACATGCCCATGTACTACCTCCTGGGCAACTTGACCCTCTCAGACCTGCTGGCGGGTTTCACCTACATGGTGAACATCATCACGTCCGGTGCGAAGACGTTAAAGCTGACGCCGGTGCTGTGGTTCCTGCGGGAGGGCGGCGTCTTCATCATGCTGGCCGCCTCCGTCATCAGTCTGCTGGCCATTGCCATAGAGCGCCACGTCACCATGGTGAGGATGAAGCCGTACCAGGGGGACAAACAGGGCCGGATGTTCGCTCTGATCGGAGCCAGCTGGGTGCTGTCCGTGTTCCTCGGCGTCCTGCCCGTCCTCGGCTGGAACTGCATGGGCCGGCTGGACCAGTGCTCCACGGTGCTCCCGCTCTACGCCAAGAGCTACATCCTCTTCTGCATCACCGTCTTCAGCGCCATCCTCATGTCCATCGTGGTGCTCTACGTGCGCATCTTCCGCATCGTCAAGTCCAACACGCACCGCCTGGCGTCGGTCCCCCAGCGCAAGGGCCTCTACCGCAAGTCCCAGAAGTACATGGCCCTGCTGAAGACCGTCACGATCGTCCTGGGCGTCTTCATCATGTGTTGGCTGCCGCTCTTCGTCCTCCTGTTGATGGACTTCTTCAGCCCGGCCAAAAGCTGCGGGGTTCTCTTTAAAGCGGACTACTTCCTGGGCATCGCTATGCTCAACTCCCTCCTCAACCCCATCATCTACACGCTGACCAGCAAGGACATGAGGAAGGCCATCCTCCGGTTGCTATGCCGACACTGTCTCTTGACGAAAGACGGACAAGTGAAGAAGTTCGGGATGCCCTTCCTGGACTGCAGCACCAGTAGAGCCGACGCTGCCTCGCACAAACTGGAGGGAGTGGAGACGACGGTGTCCTCCGGGAACTTTACTCCCTCTACGATCAAAGCCGTGTACCCCAGGATCTCTAAGACATGACACAGCGGCTCACTGGGGAGCAGAGAGAGAGCGAGCATTGGGACTCAGGCTGACTCACCCATCCGAGCTGTGCTCCGGGCGATGTACGACAGGAGCACACGTTTTGTGTTGCACTCTGCCAGGGTTCGGTAGAGTATGCCAGAGTTCGGTATGTGACTGAAGCAGGGCTGTGCTAAAGAAAGTCTTAGTCAACTAACACTCCCAGGGTTTTGTCAACATATCGATTAGTTGATTCAATCGACAGATCAGAGAATCATGCAAAAGCACCTCAAAAAGTAGATCCTTTCTTTGAAACAGAACAGTCAGCAGGGGTTAAAAAGCATTAAAAATGACTAATCGACTGAAGAAATCTTAGTCAACTAAGACCGATTAGTCGACTAATCACCTAAGAGGGGGCGGCCCTAGAGAAGATAGAAGTCCAGATTGAGAGACAGACATTAACTTTTTTACGTGTTATAGAAGTTTAAATCTTGAAAAACTGATTTGTCAGTTAGAGCTGCAACGATGAATCGATTAAATAAAAACTATTAAATTAACCGCCAACTACTTGGATAATCGATTAATCGGTTGGAGTCATTTTTCGAGGGGAAAAAGTTCAACTTCTCTGATTCCAGCAGGTTAAATCTGCTAATTTCTTCTCTCCGCTTTGACAGCAAACTGAATGTCTTTGATCCGTGGACAAAACGAGACATTCGAGAACGTCATCTTGGGCTTTTTGGGAATCCCTGATGGACTTTCTGACATTTTGTAGAACAAACAATTAATCAATTGAGATAATAATCGACAGATTAACGATCATTAGTTGCAGCCCTAACGTCGTTGCTTTTATTTATCTTTTAGACAGTGAAAGCAAAGCCAGTATTTGTCAGATTTACTTCATGGAAAAACAAGTCGTTTCATTTCATCAGTTTGTTTTCCACATGAAATAAAAAAAATCAAAGGCTGTGTGCAGACGTTTCACATAAATACTGCCAGTCAGGCAGCACATCTGAGGTTTGTCCTTATCTCCTCTCCCTGTGTACGACATAATGACATGTTGTTACAAACACACTGCATCCACACCCAAAATCTGCAGCCAAACCCATTTAATTTCTGCCATGTGAGTTTTGGTCAGTAGCGCTGGGTAGAGGTCCAACATCGGGCCAAGAACAGAAGCTCGGTGGCCTGGAGACGCACCCAGCACGTCATGGGGGGGGGGGGGGGGGGGGGGGGGGGGGGGGGGAGCTGAGCGGTTTGCAGCTTTGGAGGTCCCTTTAACATATGTAGCGACACATGATGGATGACTGAAAGCAATAAAAGCCGACAGTGGAGGTCCGTTGACGCCTTTTTCCTGGTTTAACAGAGTAGAATATCGCAGCGATATGCTACAGCGTGTGGACTAAATGTACTGTTTTCTCTTGGATGAAGTTCACTGTGAAATGACACAGATCTGTTGTGAAAGAGCGCAGATGTGATCTGGTTCCACGCAGACAGCAGAGCGTGTGGGCTTCAGAGAGCCGGGGGAATTTCATTGTGGTTAAAGTGACATTAAAAATGGCTCCTGTGCATACTCTAATATTGTACATAAATGTAAAATGTAGTATCATTTGTAAATAGCTATAGTCTTTTTCTCAGCTCGTCAGAGCGGCATTTTGTATTGTAAAAAACATATTTTTAAGTTATGATGTCACCTTTTACATGTGCACTGAATAAAACGTGTGAATGAAGTTGACTCCGAGGTGTGTATTAGATTCTTAAGAGTCGCCTCATCTGGTTTCCTTTTCGAAGGTGTGTGTCTGAAGGTCTCTCGCTGATCCACAACCGACTCGGCTCTTACTGCGAGACAAAACCTGACACCTGAAACCTAACAGTAAACTACAAAAGAAATCCACATATGAACGCCATTTAAATAGACAGACTCTGAACTAGATACACTCTGAAAATGTAACTTTTATCTCACATATTCATATACAAGTCTTTATTAATTAGTAGCTTACATGAGACTAAATGTTTTGTAAATGAAGACACTTATTATTATTATAATATATAGCCTACTGCATGTCATAGTGTGAGATGACTATAATTTTAACTTCCTTTTTTTGTTTGTGAAGTGAGCTTAGATGTCATGGAAGGCGCTTTAAATAAAATGTATTATTATTATTACTATTAGCTATTGGGAGATTTGTTTTGGGTTTCATATTTTACATAAAGTATCTTTTTGTTCTCCTTTGTCCCAAACAAACACACGCATTCAGGTTAAATAATAGGATTTGTACAATGTCAATAAACACAGTGAACAGAACAATAGAAACCAATGTACCTGCAATAAATTATAATCCTGTGAAGATTAAAAAGTCAAGATTTTTACCTAAAATCTTAAATGGCGGGTGCAGCGCCAGGGCACCACCACCCCAAGCAGAACGACTGTCCAATCAATGTGAGCATCAAGCATAACATTTAAATTAAAAAAATATATATAAGAATAAGAAAGGGTGGCAGTAGCTCAGTCCGTAGGGAGTTGGGTGGGTTCGGAGGGTCCCTGGTTCTGGTCCCTGGTTCTGGTCCCTGGTTCCGGTCCCTGTACAGACCAAAGTACGGCGTGTGGAGAGATGCCAGTTCACCTCCTGGGCCTGGTACCAAGGTGCTCGTGAGCAAGGCACCAAACCCCCCCCCAACCGCCCACTCACTGACATCTCTCCATGAGTGCACGTGTAGGATCTGAGCATGTGTGTGTAGTTCCGGCCTGGGTGTAGTGTGTAATAACAACAGAGTGTCAATTGCAATTTCCCCATAGGGGATCAATCAAGAGTGTAAATTTAAATAAATTGATTCAATGACTTCTCTCGGACCCCCCGTCGATCTCTTCAGCAAGTTTTGACTTTAAGCTTTTTGAGAGTTATTTATTTATTTATTTATTTATTTATTATCAGCTCTAGCTGTTCCAACATTTAAAACACATATCTAGTAACAATGGTCCAATATGATGTACATCGACATGTTTGTTAAATTGAAAATCATCACAATTTCTTGAGGTGTGACCCCTAACTCTCTGAAAAATGAAAAATGTGGATCGGTGATTCCTAAAAAAGCCCAAGACGACGTCCTCAAATGTCTTGTTTTGTCCACAACTCAAAGATATTCAGTTCACTGTCACAGAGGAGAGAAGAAACTAGAACAATAGTCACATTAAACAAGCTGGAATCAGAGAATTAAGATTATTTTTTCTTTTAAAGTCATAAAAATGACCCAAAGCGATTAATTGGCTGTCAAGACAGTTGCAAATTAATTTTATTGTTGAAAACTAATTGATTAATCTGTCATTAAAAATAAACTAGTTGGCAGCAAGGTAAGCACGTAACATTCAAAACAGCAAATCTAGCAAAAACCCAAGTAATAGTAGTTCTGTGCTACTTTTACTTTGTGGAATATGAAAAATATGACACAAAGCTGACTCAAACATGAAAGGAAAAATGAAGACAGATGGGGGATCAGTCTTCCCTGAACACAACCCCGGCTCTCTGCAAACCACTTGTTAACCACGGATGAGGCTGTAGAAACGAGCTGCTCTGCGCTACACGGTGCTCTGTTTACCGTAAGGAAACCACATATTGGTGCATGATTCTTCAGAGTTAATGTATCTGCGGAACGAGCCTTCCTAACAAGCATATGCAACGCTGCCCACTCGTAACCACTCGCCACGAAGCAGTGGTACACAATCGCAGCATTAAGTCTTTTTCAAAGAAAGAAGGGGGAGGGACTTTCAGTTCTCGGTGGATAAGAAGGCTTATGGGTAAATGACAATGAAACACACAAGCTACGCAATTGGAAACACACAGTGCAGTGTCACATGCATACCAATATTCCACTATTTCCTTTTTTTAAAGATGATTTTTTGGGCTTTTCCACCCTTATGATAAATCTTTGTGACAGGACAGTTAGGTTAGAAAGGGGAGGACACGGGTCAGACTCAAACCCTGGACCTCTGCGTCGAGGCAGTGACCTTGAAATACATGTGCACCAGTTCTACCACTGGGCCAACCTAGCCACAAATATTAATCCGAATATATACAGTATACATATATAGATAGATTAAAAAACAACAACAATATAACAGATCTGATACAGGTCATGTAAACAGTCATTCCAAATAAGGCCTTTTTCCAAATATCGCATTTCCCAATTAACACGTGTGGGATATTCCAGTGTTATTCTGGTTTTAGAGGGATTCTTGGACATGTATACAGTGCATTAGGAGCATGCCCCTCAATCAGGGTGTTTCCCAGTTTACGGCCTATTGCCCGTTACATAAGACTTCTGGTCAGCTCTGTGCGTTGCTATGGTTTCTGTTAAACCAACCAGCCTACAGTTGGCAAGGCTGCAGACCTGATCAGGAGAGACACAGCTACTTTTAAACATTAGCAGACTTGGATATCAACAGGTTTGTTTTTGGTATGCGCACACATTGCTACAATAACCTTTTCAAGAAGCTGGTTGAAGGAATGAACGAAAGAGGGAGGCTGCGCTCGCCACCGACAAAGGACTAAACTACAGTGAACGGCGGGGGGGGGGCAGTAGCTCAGTCCATAAGGAGTTGGGTTGGGAACCGGAGGGTTACTGGTTCAAGTCCCCGTATCAGGGCGCTGGTTCAGCTGGCAGCCCACTCTCTCTGACATCTCTCCATTAGTGCATGTATAGATCCTGAGCATGTGGGTGTGTGTGTGTGTGTGTGTGTGTGTGTGTGTAGTTCAGGACTGTGTGTGATGAGTGTAAATTGTAATTTGCCCATTGGGGATCAATAAACAGATTTTTTAAAAACTACGAGTAATCCACCTCCAGGCTTCTTAGTTCAGTAGGCTCAGTTATCACTTTGCAAACCAAAAAGGGAACTAAAACTATTTTTAAAAACTGCATAAAAGGCATCGGTCTCTCTGCAAAACCATTGTAGACACAAACAAAACCATGAAATGGTTGTGAAGCGACATCTAGTGGCCAACACGCCGCTCTGCCCTGTCTAACGCCACAAAATGTTAACTCGTGTTGTCTTCCCGTCAAAATTGAAAATCTACACTTTTGTTTTGTCCCTTTTTTAACCCCTTTGATTCTGCAATGTTTGTCACTTTAACGCTACCTTATTAACTTCAGTTTTACAGTTATTTTTGGAATTTATGTTCAATAAACCTCATTTATAGGAAATTGTACCTAATGTTTCAGTTAGAAAAGCAGAAATTAGGAATTATTGAGACTAAAATTAAAGGAATGGATGTTGATGATAATCACAGACTGGAATATGTCAACTTTTACTCAATACTATTTCAAAAAAACACCCCAAAGAGCGTTGTGTGGAATCAATCATGTTATTTGGGGTAATTTAAAAAGAACATAGATATAGGAAAACAGGTCAATGTGACCTGAGGACAACATGAGGGATAACAAAATCATTAATTTAAACATTTTCTTTCACCTCAGGAACACTGCCATTGGGAAAGGTGCTGAAACACTCACTTTCATTGAGTCCAAATTTAAATGGATAACGTAGAAAGTATTTGGGGAAACGACAGGTAGCAGACACCGGGTCACATGACCCGCGCTGCACAGGCTGCTATGGATGGGTGCCACAACAGGTCTCACGATGTCGTCACAATACGATATTACTGTTATTTTAAACATATTGTAATATTCTGCTTTATACTGCAATTTATTACCCTTTTTCCAACTTCAAACTAAGTCCCCCAAAAGGAATCTTGGTCAACATGTTTTATTTAAAAAGATAAAGTTCTGTTTTATTGCTGATAAATGGGATTGTCAATCAGACAAACAGACCAACACATATATAATAATTAGATCAATACTTGGTGTCTGTGTGTAGTATATTGCCACAGAAAATATTGCAAAACTATACTGGCTACCTGTAGGTTTTACAATTTATTCTTTTACTTACTTGTTTATGAAGCTTTAAAACATACTTGCTCACATACATCAGTTTTGTTTGTCCCATAAATTGTCAGAAAATGCAGATCAGTGTTTTCCAAAAAGCCAGAGATGTGTTTTTTTTTAAAGATTATTATTGGGGATTTGTTAAATGTCCTTTAATTGACAGGACATGTTGAAGACAGGGAAGGGGGGGAGAGGAGGGACGACTTTCAGCCCAGGACACTGCAGGGAAGTGGGACAATAATCAATTCTTAGATGCATCACAATTCTCTCTATGCTTTTATTTAAAGTTACCATCTCCAGACATGTAATAATCAGAAAACAGAGTGACTGAAAGAAGACAGGATAATGGACAACAACTTAAGAGTTTAGGCAGGAGTGCAGGAAAAAAGAAAGAAAAATGGACAAAAGGAAACGGCTTGAATGCAATGGACGTTCATTAATATCAAAAAGTTACGCACTAAAGCTTTAATTTAATTTCTTTGGGCCAAAAGGGGCAAGATAAATAGAGTTGATGAATCAATGTTGCTCAAATCCAATTAGAGAACAACTAAACCAACTGGGTTTGAAATATTTAATTATAAACAGTATGACCGGCCCGTCAGACCAAGATCCTGGGTCTGACCCAGGTTTCTGCCTAAAAGGAGTTTTTCCTCGCCACTGTCACACTGTTGCTTGCTCTGGAGGAGACTACTAGAACTGTTGGGTCCTTTTAATTTCTGGAGTGTGGTCTATCTGTATAGTGTCTTGAGATAACTCTTGTTATGAATTGATACTATAAATAAAATTGAAATGAATTGGATGAACAGAAGAAAACAAACATAAGAGTTTAGGCAAGCGTGCAGGAAAATACAAAACAAAAAATGGCCAAAAGGAAAAAACTATTAAAAAAATACGGCTTGAATGCAATGGACGTTCATTCATATCAAAAAGTTACGCACTAAAAGCTTTAATTTCTAACATTTTATAGCTTAAAAACTATTTTTTTACGGTTAGTCTTGTTTTGTTTAATCTGTGAAGCCCTTTGGCCAAAAGGTGCAGGATAAACAGAGTTGAGTTGATGGATCCATGTTGCTCAAATCCAATTAGAGAACAACTAAACCAACGGGGTTTGAAATATTTAATTATATAAACAGTATGAATTGGACAAACAGAAGAAAACAAACATATTTACAGACAAATAAAGTAGTTTCTGAAGCCCCGCCCTTCTTCCGCTACCACTCAGTGCTGACAAAGCCCCACAGCTGGTCGCTTACGTCCCGCCGAGATCGCACAGAGGTGTCGATGTCGATGGGCGTCGCCAGGTCGGCACCGTAGTGGACTGCAAGAGCAGAAAACAGTCTGACCCCCTGAAGCCATGGTACCCGACACAAACAGTCTGACCCCCCTGAAGCCATGGTACCCGACACAAACAGTCTGACCCCCTGAAGCCATGGTACCCGACACAAACAGTCTGACCCCCTGAAGCCATGGTACCCGACAAACAGTCTGACCCCCTGAAGCCACGCTACCCGACACAAACAGTCTGACCCCCCATGGTACCCGACACAAACAGTCTGACCCCCCATGGTACCCGACACAAACAGGGTGACCCCCTGAAGCCACGCTACCCGACACACGAGGCGTAGCCGGGAAATAACAGAAAGCAGGGAAAAATAAAAATAATAAGTACCTCCTTTTAAGATGTTGGGCGGCGTGTCGTACTCCCACTTGATCTTGGTTATGAGCTGGTACAGCTGAGCCACGTATCTGTTGAGGGAAGATTAAATAACCAAAATCAGAAATACGTCAAACTGATTTGGTCAACGGATCTAATCTAATCTGGATCCACATTTCCAGGAGAGCTTCCCGACATCTGGCGTGCAGCCACTCTGTGCGTTGCCGCTTTCAAAATCTCCTCGCGACAAGAAACACGTAACCATGAGCTAGAAAGCACCGCAATGAAAATGTCAAGTTTTACAGACAATGTGGATCCTTCAACACGGCAGGGTACTCTCTCGGAGAGCTAATGAGGTTTAGCCACGTCTCCGGCTAAAGTAATTAACCAAGTTAATATTGTACGAGGCGTTTTTCTTCGCGGGGTGCAACTGTTTCTGTAGAACAAATGTATTTCCGAGACTATTTTGCCGAGATACCGTCGATGCGTCCGCAGCTTAGAGCCGCTCAAGACGATTGTGATTGGTTTAAAGAAATGAAAACAACCCTGAGAGTTTTCCCCTATCCCAGAATACTACTGTACAATTAAGACTTTCAAAAAAAATACTGAAAACTCAAATTAAACTATAATGAAAGCGAAAAAGTTAATAACATGACATATTACATTGCACTATTACTATACAGTGTTCATGTTGTATACTGTAATATTCACCCCTTGTACATATCTATGTCTTCTGCACATTATAATGTGCATTTTCCCACAAAGGGAAAGGGAAAATATATATATATATTTTTTTAAATTGAATTTCTTGTGAGGAGATATTAATTTTGTACGTGGTAACTAAGCAACAGCTGTGGGATAAGTCTGAGACTCACACGGCTGAGGGGATGACCTCGGTCGTGTCTTCGTCCACTTCGTTCTGAAGCTCCTCCAGCTCGTGTTCGGCTGTTCTCAGACTCTCCAACTCGCGCTGCACAAATCTGGGGGATGGTTGAGGATGCTAACAAATAACATGGACAGACAGTCATAATAATATTTATAAATATTGACCATTCTTACAATCAGGATAACTCATTGACTTTTGGAACAATGTTGGATTTATTGAACTTGAACGGTGAAACAAAAAACAGTGAAAACACCTCGTTTTGTGAAATTTCCCTCAACTAGTGCAGAGCCTGTTGAAAATGGGCCGACTGCTCGGCCTGTGGTATAACTAGTTGTAGAAGTCATCAAAACCAAATTCTACCCAAAACTGACTTACTGAAAGACCCCAAACCGCTTCATGTGCAACTTCCACTTCCCTGTACTCCCCGGCCACTACCTGCCTGACAGAACGCTGCGCATTCAGAAAATATCACAATGAAAATGTGGAGTAACGAGACATCACGCCAGTGCTCTACCCAGCTGGCCCGTTAGGAGAGCTAATGAGCAAATATCTGCGTTAATCACCCACCAGAACCGGAATCTCTGTGTGTGTGTGTGTGGGGGGGGAGGGAGGGAGAGAGAGAGAGAGAGAGAGAGAGAGAGAGATCCATGATTCTGTTATCACTGAAACTATTATTATTGCTGCCATCAGTCTGGGTCGGGCCCTTGTTCAGAAAAAGACACATGCCACCCAAGCCTAACAACTTTTCTGTGGGGAACACTGTGTAATGTGCAAAATAATCATTTTCTTGATGCCTTATGTTTTGGTCAGTCAAAACCCAAAACATTTTTTTCATGGTAAAATCAAGACGTATAAAATGATACTGTAGCTCTGAGTCGGTCATTTGGCTCTGGGCCGTGCACTGCCTCAGCTGCTCCTCCAGGCTCTCCAGCTCCACCTCCCTTCGCTTCTTCTCCTCCTCCATGTTCAGCAGCTTCTGGCCCGCGCTCTCCTCCAGCTGAGCCACATCTGGAGAAGAAGGGCGGCGTCAGAGAGATAACACAAACAGCGTGATCTGGCTCATTATGGCGGATATTGACACTATCCAAGACCACAAAAGCTTGTAATTATATGGAAATTCTTTATTAGGAATAGCCCCTTGAGATGTGACATCTCGTTTCCGAGGGGGTCGAAATAATTCACAATCATAGCATCGCGATGCGAACCTGGACCAGATGCGGACTTGGACCAGATGCGGACCTGGACCTGATGCGAACCTGGACCAGATGCGGACCTGGACCAGATGCGGACCTGGACCTGATGCAAACCTGGACCAGATGCGAACCTGGACCAGATGCGAACCTGGACCAGATGCGAACCTGGACCAGATACGAACCTGGATGCATCGATGCAACGACAGACCATGGGCGGTTGATGAAATAAATCAATTAATCACATGATAAATAAAAAAGTAGTTGATGAGAGATACTGTCCATTTTTTCCTTTAATTGGCAGTAATTATGCTCCTAAATGTAGAAAACACTGACAGCTAAAAATAAAACCCAAGTCATTAAATGTCCGATTGCTTACTGACCTTTTAAAATCTGTGTCACAATCTTTTTTGTTTCCGCGTGTTTGTCAAAGAAAGCGTGATGTTCATCCTTCACTTGTGTCAGTTTCTCCAGCTGGCTGTTGTTGATGTAGGCCACCAGCGCCTCTCCCGTCTCCTCCAAGTCCTGGAACTTGTTACCTTCAGCCATCGTGGGGACACTGAGCGCTAGAAGAAAACACATAGGAGAAAAGGGTTGTTTATGCAGGGTGCACTGAGCGAGAGGTCATCAAGGCGTGTTAAGATTAGGGCTGTGAGATATGAGAAAAATGTGATGACCATCAGTGTGTGAATGTGTGTGAGTGTTTATCCACAGTGTGTGAATGTGTGTGAGTGTTTATCCACAGTGTGTGAATGTGTGTGAGTGTTTATCCACAGTGTGTGAATCGTGACTGGCTTTGGGTAGTCATTAAGACTAGAAAAGCACTATATAACTAATATATACTAACATACAGTCCATTTATTATCCAGAGTATCCTGGATCCACTAAATAACTGGCCTTTAAAAATACAGGTCTGCCTGCCTCTATGGGAATTTAACATAAGAGTGTGTATACTTATTCTCTCTGTATTTTAAAAAGGAAAAACATTTATTTATTTACGATGCATTATTCATTCATAAAAAAAAAAAATGGTGTTCTTAAAAAAGTTGGATTTTTTTAAATTTTAATGAATGCATTAAGATCAATTCCCAGAAAAAAAGGAATGACAGCTACATTTTAAAGTAAAGTTTTCTACAAATCAAAAAAATCTGTCTTTCGTGATGCGTGTATTGGGCCAGTAAATATTGGAATCACAACAAATGTCTCGGAACCAGAGCTGGATTCAGAAAATACAGTCAGTCAGCCATAAAAACCCACTGGTACATGATCAAAGCCCTGAGGGAAAAGCTTCAGACTGGAGATGGGAGGATTAAATCTGGAAAGCATGGCGGCTGTAAGCGCTGCTGAAGCGGAGATTTCTGGCTCAGTGGGGGAACAAAACATTTTGAAGACAGTACAGGAGAGTCATATGGGGCAAACCTTTTTAATCAACAGCCATCACCGGGACACTTCCCCAGATTATAACTGACAGTTTTTGTACTAAAAGTTCCCTGAAATGTTATGTTTGAATGAGAAAATAAGGCATTTACTAATGCTAGCTTTTGGTGAATTTATAGGCACAAATACACAATGTGAGTAAATAAAAACATACATATGAGTTTATATCAACACTGACACGTTTGACTGAATATTTATGGTTAATGTCTTTTTATTGACGAATGTTGTTATTATTATTACTACTGTTATTTTTTGTTATCTTTATTCAGTTTTTTTCCCCTTGTTAAAACGGATGCTGGAAATATCAATTTCGTTGCGGGAGTCATCCCAAAAGGATTAATAAAAGAGAAGTCTAAGTTTATATGTTTCCACTAATCTGAAAGAAGACGAAAGAGGAAATGCAAGAAGCAAAACAGCCCAAAATGTCAACATTAAAAACATTTTTGCTTGTTATAACGTGCAATAGTGTCTTCTCTTAGGAGGAAAAACCTAAAATACGTCACGTTACGCGAGATGGAGATTACCATAAATGCACTTTAGAGACTAACTTCAGGATATTTAACATTATATAATAATAATAATGATACTTTAACACCGACCCATTTTGCTTAACTTTTAATGTAGAAGTCAAAGCAACATGGTCAGGTAGCTAGCACTTAGCGGTAGCTAGCACTTAGCGGTAGCTAGCACATAACGTTGTTTGTTTACAATCGTGCAGTGTTACGCGGCTGACTAAACTGTGATCAAATGACACTGACAAACAATACAACTCACACACAATCGTGTCGACTCTATAACTAACACGTAAAGAGGTTTGCGGAAAAGATAATCTACGTTTTCGGTAAAAGTGAAGCAGTAAACATACCGTACAGCTCTTTCCCGGGATTCAAATCCAGACGGAGCTGTCAGAGAAGCGCGCCTTTTCTGCTTCCGCTTTGGTCATTGGCTGATATCGTGCATCTTCTCGCGAGCATAGCGCCCCCTGCTGTACGGGAGTAGCCTATCGCAAGAATTGTATTTGTGTTTTCTGAGTTTGTTGACCAAAGAAAAACTCAGACAGCTTTTCTGTGCCACGATCCTTTTGTTTTACATCCGCATTTAGTTAATGCTTTTTTGTTTTTACAGTTTTGTTTGGTATTTTTCCTGATTTGACGTTTATATTTAGTGAGATGATGCCAGTCTCTAGTATGGTAAAGGGTATGATATATGGGGGGGGGGGGGATTTTAATTCCAAAGGCCAAGGGACCTTTATCAGGATGCATAGTATCCTGATCCATGTAATAACTGGCCTTTAATGATAAAAACCTGCCTGCCTCTATGGGAATTTAACATAGGGGGGTGTATACTTATGCCCCCTGTATTTTAAAGGAGAACATTTATTTATACACAATACATTATTCGTTCACAAACAAAATAGGTGCCGTTAAAGGTTGGATTCTTTCTAATGAAGCCATTAAAATTAATTTCTAAAAAAAGATAATTTATTTTATTCCTTTTTTTTGTCAACTTTAGCATGGGTTCACCAACTTATGAGCACCACTGTATGTGTTTATAATAATACAATGCAATAATACTGTATTTATGTGTATTTTATATATGTGCTGTATATAAATTCCCCTTTTTATTGTATCTGCTCTTAAAAAAAGACTCACAATCTCATAATCCTATATAATTTCACTTTGACATCATTTGGCATTATGATAGGTTTTTTTGATGTCAACCTACATATTTTCTTGATGTCGGTGTCTTTTCAGTTTTTTTTACAGTGTCCACAGGAATCTCGGATGTGTTAAAACCGCATATCTGCAATGTTTTCATCAAGTTCACCTGGAACACTGTGGTCAGATTCCGTTTTAATGAAAAGTTATCAGACCTGTTTATCAGATTGTACAAGTCTCTAGTTGTTTTAATTACGACAGAGTAGCTCTCAAAATGCTCTACATGCAATCTGTTGCTGATTTTAATCAACAGACTGTAGATAACCTGTAATCTGTAACGGGTTCTGTACAGAATAAGCCTTTAAAATTAGACAAATGGCAATTAAAAAGGTTGATAACCTGCACAGGTGTTGTTTGAAAGTGGATTGGTTAATTAGGCGTTTCAATGGCAAAAATTCACATTGGGGATTATCTTTTTTAACCACCCCATTTGATTTAAAGCAAGACAACAAAAAATGTCTTTTATATTCCAAAAGCTACTAAATGGCACTGGTGAATGTTTGATTATATCAAGTTTCATCAATAGTGCAAACATTGGGTAGAACTTTAGGAAAAGGTTTCATAATTCTTGGGAGGGGGAATAATCATTTTCACCTCAACTGTGAGCATAAACTGTTCTAGTTTATTGCTTTTACCCACCTGGTTGGACAGTTTAGGTTCACGCTGCTTGACCTGGCTTTGAAAGGACACGACAGCCAACGTGTGTGTGTGCAGGAGTTACATTTTAAACCAATCTTAATCTTGTTATTCTACATAAAGACGGTGCGTTTTAGAATAGATTACGATTTTATTGTTTGTTTTTAAAGCTTTAAATGGTCCTGGCACAGAGTATCTGTCTGAAATTTTAACTGTGCGGGAACACAACCCGTCATTGAGGTCTTCAACCCAGTTGGTTTTAGAAGTCCCGAGGTCCAGGTGTAAATGGGGGGGGGGTGATCAGGCTTTTGCAGTTGCTGCCCCGAGACTCTGGAACAAGTTACCCCCTGATATACGTACTGTTACAGATGTCACTCTTTTCAGGTCCAAACTCAAAACATCTCTTCAGTCTGGCTTTTAATACGTAGTGGTGTGATCATTTTATTCTTTGGTTTCTTTATAACCTTTTCTCATTTTACAGTTCTCTATGTTTACTCTGTTTTATGTTGTGATTTTACTCATTTTGTTAAAGCACTTTGGATACCTGCTGGTAATTGTAAAGTGCTATATAAATACATCTTGATTGATTGACATAAAGACCGTCAGACAGTGTCACATACAACTGCATGTTTATTACATTGTTTTGTGAAATCTAGACAATGTTAGCGAGAGAAGTCAAACCCATAACCCAACCATATAACTCACACCGAGTATGAACAATTAGGTCAACATTTTAAAATTTGTAGCCACTATTTAAACAATTCTTTGCTGTTTTCAAATAAAAAAAAAGGAAACTTTTAGCGGATAAAGTAAATGATTTCCATACAGCATTTAATTGTTAGACCATTAAATATCATTTTGGATAGTCCGAGGTGGCGGCTCACTTCTTGTTTTTCTGCTTCTCTCTCTTCTCCTGCTCTTTCCGTTTGTGTCTGCCGAGCTGTCTGAAGAACAGTCTCTTGGGGTTCAGCCCGTAGGCCTTCAGTCTCTGTCTGCTGAACTCGCGGCCGCCTATTCTCACGCCGCCGGTTCCCGTTAAGAGGCGTCCGCCCGAGGGCTTGTGCTGCTTCTTGGACCACTTCTGCCTCTCAGTCCGGGTTCCCACCTCGTCAGCTTTAGCGGCCGTTGCCACAGCAGCAACCCCCGTCTGAGGCTCCTCTTCCCGTTTCATCTTCTTTTTCTTGGGTATCAGAATCTCCTCCTCCGCTTCTTCCTCCTCCTCCTCCTCCTCTGCCTCGTCCCCTGCTTCCCGGAGAGCTTGGACTACCGTCTCTTCCGCAGAGTCTGGGACTGAGATGGCATCGCCGTCCTCAGCCGTCGCTCCGTCTCGCTTCTCGGCGTCCTTCAGGTGATCTCGCCGCTTCTTCCCCACCTTGGTCTTAGCCTCCGCCAGCTCTTTATCTTCCCTGCAGATTAAATTCAGACGCATTACAAATTACTCCCGTAATGGATTTAGAGCCGGGCAAAGCCCCCCCCCCCCCCCTTCAAGTGGACCACCAATGAGACCTAATTTTCCTTAATTAGCACTGTAGTGCATCCCTTTTTGATCTTGTTTGAATTACACAAGTTTGTCAATTTAAAAGATGATCTTGCAGGTTATGGAGGTCTTTGTCATAGCACCACTTAGTTGCGTGAAACCGCTCCCTGAACTATATCCGGTCTCGCACAACATGGGTCACCTATATGTTTGCTGCTCAGTTTGCGCGCTAGCTTAGCCATCTACCAACACCACACGTACCATTATCGAGGCCTGTCACGATAATACGTTTTGCTGGATGATAAATTGTCTCAGAAGTTACTGTGATAAATAATATTGTCGTTCTGAGACCACTGAATATAGTGATAATGACATAATAACGAAGGTACATTTTTCCAAAAGCTCAAACTATTATTTCTAGAGAATATTTAACACTTGAAGACATTTTCAATATATACGTGACTGTGTGCCACATGGCGAGTAACTGTGCCAAAACAGTTCTGTTTCCAGCCTTAATTTTGGCAATGGTGCAGCCGGCCATACGAGGGTTCACTCGTTGGCTCAGGAACCGAGAGCGGTCATCCTGTGTCTTGGGGGGGGGGGGGGG
>NC_048421.1:1933785-1947686 GCF_013103735.1 Etheostoma cragini | reverse complement strand
AGAGAGAGAGAGAGAGAGAGAGAGAGAGAGAGAGAGAGAAAACCAGCGTACAAATGGAAACTATCGAAGCCCCAAAAAAAAACCAAACCAATCTTATTTGTATAATTGTGAGATTATTTGACTCATCGACTACCACGACAGGCCTAACCTTCTTACTTGAGTTTTACCCAGCGTCGTTCCGTCAGGCGGGAAGTGAAATAACGAACCAGGTCCGCTGCTCGTGTGAGTAACGTTACATCCCGGCACCAGACAGACATCGGACTGAGTAGTCTTATGATGTACTTTCACCGGCTTGTACTTTACGGACTACTTTGACTTGCAAAAACGTTCTTTTAAATTGACGTGTAATTCATGGCTCAATACAAACAGGATCAAAAAGAATAATTCTCTCCGTCCACTACGTGTTTTTTCTTCTTAAATAAAGTCCCGTGGTGGTCCGCCGGCCCATTAGCCCCGGTGCAGCGGAGTACATTGTGTACTTTGTTTTACTCACTCAGAATACACAGAGCTCAGGATTTCCTTTTTCTTCTTCTCATTCTGAGCCTTGATGACATAGTTCTTCAAATCACTCATCTCTTCCTTGTCAGACCTGAGAGAACGAAAGAAAAAACAAACAAAAAAATGAACGGAGTGCAGGGAAAGGACCCGGGACAACAGGACAGGCGGGACACTTAAACATGAGGGACGGGGCCGGTACCTGAACATGCACGTCTTCTTCAGAGAACACCACCGGTTCAGCTCCGTGTCATTAGCCTTTAAAATCTGCGGGAAGAGTCTGTAATTAGTTCAAGATCCACAGCTCATGTCTTTGTGCAACAAAGCGCCGTATCACCGGGGCAGGTTAAGAGTTGGTCAGCCTCACGCTTGCTGCCGTGTGGTCTGCTCAGAGAGAAGATTAAACTGAGATCATTCCCTGGTCAGAGCTCTCCCCGGAGGGAAAGCAATACCAGATCAGTCACCTCACGGCTCATCACTGCAGCGTCGTCTTCCACTAACATCAGGCAGCAAACTTATCCTCATTTTTGTTTTAACCCATGTTATAACCAGGGCTGGGTATCGGATCAAATACCTTTTTAGGCATCGACTGAACGGCCTCTACAGTATCGAGTATTGAAAAATGCCTCGTCATTCAGAACCCAATTTCAAAACCTTAGTAGTGAATGTCATCAGCATCTGTGAGCCAATCAACATGCTTCTACCAAGATCTAACATAGTCGCAGAGACATGCAGAAAAAAAACTACGTTACAAAGACGGGGCTCACATGGAAGCTGAAAAAAAAAAAAAAAAGATGAAAAGATCTGTGCCTAATGCTGTAATTTCTTAGTATAAAATTGGTATCGAAAAAGTTTAGTTGAAGAACTGGTATCAAAATCACCTTAATATAAATTTTTAACAATGCCAAGCTATAATCAGAACTGACCATTCTCTAGACCGCGCACCTGAAAAGCTCTTGTCCAATCATAGCTTAGCAGCTGGAAATAGCTAGTCTGTCAAAGAGAGGTCCACATGTAGTGGAGAGAGAGAGAGAATACTCCGGATTCAAAGAGCTTGGTCCTGGATGCCATCAGAGTTCCACCCTCAGAGAAGGGAAGCCTCTTACATGATCCCGTGTAAAAATGGCTCTTAACAAAAACCACGGCTTGAGGATTCATTGCTCCGAATGCCCAGGTGTCTGAGGCTGGAAGCTGTTACCTCCTCCGTGCTCAGGCCGAAGTCGTTGGCCAGGACCGGCCGGTAGCGGAAGCGGCACGGCAGGTCGTCGATGATGTCCTCGTAGTCCAGCTTGTAGTACTCGTCCAGGTACTGCTCAAAGCTTTTCTCCTCTGAAACACAAACAGGTACTGTATGTAGGGAGACCCAGGGTACGTCTGTGTTAACTCCTTCACTTACAAATATCTGAGATTTGGACCTTTTATACGATACTGACACAAGACAAGGTAGACAACGCTATAACGTGTAAGAACAAGAGTAGGCTATCTTTAGTTAAAGTGAAGCAGTAAACATTTCGTTCTCCTTAGTCTTTGTGAGCTACCTAGATGTGCACTCGTTACCCACGTGTCACCCCGGGGCCGGTTAAGAGTGTGTCTGCTTTAAATACTTTGCATTTGCTGCGGTATGGTCTGCTCAGAGAGAAGATTAAGTTGAGATCATTCCCTGGTCAGAGCTCTCCCCGGAGGGAAAGCAATACCAGATCAGTCACCTCACGGCTCATCACTGCAGCGTCATCAACCAGCACCCAGTCGGCATCAACCAGCACCCAGTCGGCATCAACCAGCACCCAGTCGGCATCAACCAGCACCCAGTCGGCATCAACCAGCACCCAGCCGGCATCAACCAGCACCCAGTCGGCATCAACCAGCACCCAGTCGGCATCAACCAGCACCCAGTCCGCATTGTGAAATGGTCGAGTAAGTGTCCTTGTACACTAGACAGCTACAGCGCATAACCGATTCCATCTTAAATGGCAGCCCGAGTTCCCGAGCTCCCTTCTAGAAAGAGCCATTTGGTTTTAACTTTTATGTTTTCCTTTATGTGCAGGGATCACTTGACCGGTCAGGCAAGTTAAAAAAAAAAAAAGTACTTGCCCAAAGTCAATTTTTACTGGCACAAATACAAAAAAAAATAAAAATTAAAACACATTTTAAAAATGCAAAAGCGTGAAATACGTAAATAATACCCCAAAATGTTCTACCTAGAAAAGTCTTAGATATTGAAACCGGCAAAAGTGCAAAAACAAGAATTTCTGTATTTGGCTAGTCCATATCCATGATGTTCCACTTCAGGGCTTGCACTTGAAACTCTGCTGGATTTCACTCATTTTGGCCGGATGTCCGTCCCCTTCCTCTGTCTCTGTCTCTGTCTCGGCGCTCTAACCGCCGGCTGATTTCTGAGGACTATTGTTACCTGGTCCTGAGATCTCTGCAGGGTAAATCCAGACAGCTAGCTAGACCATCTGTCCAATCTGAGTTTTCAGTTCCACAACTAAATATAGACTTGAACACTGTCTGAATGTGGTACTGGACCCCAGGACCACTAGCTCATCAGCTAATGTGGATCTTTATAATGAACTAAAAACATTCCTGACACTTACGTGGATCAAACACAGGCTTGTTTTTGGTGATGACTTCTGCAAAGTGGGACTTTTTCTTCTTTTTGCCCGATTGTGGCAAATCCTCTTTCTTCATCTTCTTCCGCTCCTTTTTCTTCTTAGAGGCCGTGTGCTGGTTCGGGTCGTAGTCCGCATCCATCTATTTCAACACGATGACCTTTGGTAAGTTCATCTTTTAACGGAACAAAAACAGGTTGTCCAGCTGATCTCAGCTGACAACTTCCCAGAATGAATGGTTGCTTTATGTTAAAAATCACATCTACTCACGATGAAGTTCTCATCCTCACAGTGGGGCCCAGAGGCGTCGTACTCCTGCTCCTCTTCACCGCCGTAGTCCTCTTGTTCCTCTCCAGTCCACGTGTCCCAGTTCCAGTGCTCTGCACACGCACACCAGTCCCCGTATCACACATTAATGCAATGACTTGAACATTTTCCCTTAGCAAATAAAGCACAAGTATTAAAGTCCTGGCTGGTGCCGATAATAAGTTGACCGATTAAATCGGCAGATTTTTGGCCTTATTTTAACATAAATCGGCATCTTTTTTATAATTTTTTTTTTATTTAGGGCATAATTGAAGAACCACTACAATTTTGTGTTCATGTGTAATACATTTTCCTCAGACCTAAAACAAAGAAATGTTGCTGGTTGCAGCACTTTTACATTTTTTTTTTTAAAGAAAGTTTGCAGAATTGTGTTCTCAGAAGTTTGATAAATGTCTAGTACACTAAACTTTATTTGGTGGAACATTTTATTAAGTTTATTTTCTTCTTACCCATTTCGTTTATTCAATATATTCCCTATACAATGTTATTACATTATACCTTTCTAATGTAAGTATACAAGGGCAGATTGGTTGTGAGAATTCAGAAGTGTTGAATTAATTTTTTGTTGAGAAATTTAGTAATTGTGTTACATTTTGTATATCAAATAGATGTTTAAAAACAAGCACATATGGGCAGCATCATTATTAAAACCCTTATCGGTCGGCCTCTAGTGCCACTGCTGAACCCTGACTGCATTCACATAAAACATGCACGTTTCAACACTGCTGCGTCAGCTAACAGAGAGAAAACCCAGGCTTACCTTCAAGCTCATCCTCATCATCAAACTGAGGCTTCCCCTCCTCTTCTTCTCCGTAGTATTCGCTCCCAAAGAACTTCTGCAAACAGGAAGGAACGCGCATGAAGCAACTGTCGCGTACGAGGAAAAATGGTAGTAGGAGTGTGCTTCCGTGGTGAAAGACAGTAGTGGTAATGTCTTCATGTTGGCTGGTTAAAAACCTCTGAATTGAGAAGGGCTTGGCTGAGTTCCCTGAGCACAAGTCTAATCAGCCGGACTCAAAACACCTGCTTGTTAAGCAGGAGACGCCCAGGTGGTGGTGCTAACACTAACGACGGCTCTGTGGTGGTGTCCACAGAGAGAGAGCATGCACTCATAGTGGCTTATAATGATAATGCTGCTGAGAGCTCCAAGGAGCTCCAGTGCAAGCCATACGTTGCTATGCTGTTATACATAACCTGATGTATAGATTAATGTGTATATGTTTATGTGTAGGGAATCGGAGTCGGAAAATGACATAATCACTGATCTGGCTAACCCTGTACACAGTTCTATCAGATTCTCTTCCAGACTGTGGAACCATTGGCGAACATGTCTGTATATTAGTCACTGAATACTGTGGAAGGCTTTGTATTTGGTATTTTTGTGTTTATACCATCTGTTCTGTGCGGAGTTTAGCACCACCCACAACAATTCAGATTGGTTTTAAGACAAGGAAATGCCATTAAACCAGAGCCATCCTTTGGAGGAGGGTCTGGAAAAGAGCAAGACTAACGTTACAGAAACTACAGAAAATGAGCCAGATGAGGCTGATGATGTCTGCTGTGAAAGCAGCCAATAGAGACAGATTTGTCTGGAACCAAGCCAACCAGCTACGACATGAATAGCGGGCATAAAACATTTGATACGGTGCAAAAACACATTATGAAAATAGCAACAAAAAGGGCAAAAGGTACAGGACGGTGTACAGAAACTATCAGAGACTTCACCCTAGCCGTTCACGGTTTCGTGGGTACAGTAAATACTTCTATGGAAACAGCGAGTTGGACCAATCAGAGACGTCGCTGTTACGCTTATGATTGTGTGTTGTCGTTTGTCTCCATAAGAGTGTGGATAAAACATGTTTTTCTTTAAAAAAAAGGTCGATTTTTAGACTTCTTCAAGAGCAGACTCTTTCATTTCCCAACCACGTATAGCTCGTGGTCCGTCCACCTCGGATGGTTTAGACATGATGGCTGATAACTTGCAGCTCTTTGATTTGTTTTTTCAGTGAATAGCAGCGGCATGATAGTCTTTAAATTAAAGGAAGAGTCTCTAAGTCTAAAAACAAAACAAAGACTGGGCTTTCAGTTTCATTGGATGGCAGCATTTGTCAGTCTGACAGTGCTTTTTATCATTTCAGCATCCGCTTTCTCCCATGTTTTTGTGGTGCTGTGTGCTTGTGTGTGTGTGTGTGTGTGTGTGTGTGTGTGTGTGTGTGTGTGTGTGTGTGTGTGTGCGTGCGTGTGTGCGTGTGTGTGTGTGCGTGTGTGTGTGTGTGTGTGTGTGTGTGCGTGTGTGTGTGTGTGTGTGTGTGTCCACCTGCATGAGCTGATCGTGTTGCTGTGGATCGAAGTCTCCCTCCAGGTCCGTCTGACTGAAGGCGAGCTGCTCGTTGCCGCTCAGCTCCTGGAGCTTCTTCAGCTTCTCCATGATCTCGTTGCGCTTCAGGTTCTTCAGCTGCTTCAGCTGCTCCCGCTTCTGCTCTTTCTCCTGGAAGGAGTCGTTGGGGAGAGGGAGCGGAAATGAAAAGCAGAGAGAAAGGTGGGTTTATATTGGCTTATAAACAAAGCAGGGCAATATATCAATATTACATCACATCCACATCGATATATGAGGCTAAATATGGTGCAACATTTTGGATATCCCAATATTGTGATGTGACACAAGCGTTGTAATGCATTACATTAAAGTGATGAATTCTTATGAACTTTCCAGACTGTTCTATTAACCCTTGTGTTGTCCTTCTGTCAAAATTAAAAATCAACAATTTTGTTGACACTTTTTATCAATGTTTTAAACTTTTAATGTTTTTTTTGCAATGTTTGTCCCTTTTTTGAGATTTTCAACAACGTTTCAACGTAACACTAACTAATTAACATTAGTTCAGTTATTTTTGGATTTAATGATCAATAAACCTCCTTTTTAGGAAATTATACCTAATGTTTGAGTTAGAAAAGCAGAAATTATTGAGACTAAAATTAAAGGAATGGATGTTGATGATAATCACAGACTGGAATATGTCAACTTTTAAGCAAAACTATTTCAAAAACACTTCCATTTGTTTTCAATTGCTATAAAATTGAATAAGACGCCCCAAAATTAATGAAAGTAGAAAGATTTGTACTTGACAAAGAGCGTTGTTTTGGGGAATTGGAAAGGACATTGATATAGGAAACGGGACAATTTGACCTGAGGACAACATGAGGGTTAATGTTCTATTATCTACCATTATAAATGCAGATACTGATACTTTGGAATCTTGGCCGATAATATATGGGTCTGGCTGTGTGATACAGTATTCAGAAAGAAGTCCTACTATGATAATGCATATTATGAATTTCATAGTGAGAAGTAGAAGAAGCAAAGGTTAATGCTTAAAGGGGATAAAAGCTTGGTTTGATATTGTCCCCCCCCCCCCCCGAACAGGATACACACCTTATCCTTCCTTTCTTTCACTTCCTCCCTCTTGCGTTTCCTGCGGTCGTCTTTGGAGCGCACGGAGGTGGCGATGCTGCGGGGGTACGTCTTCACCTGCTGCGCGTCGGGCTCTTCAAATCGGAAGTTGTAGCTTCTCTCGAAGTCCGCCTGCCGCTCCAAGAAAGTCTCCCCTTCCTCTTCAGAATCGTCCACGTCGTCCTGGACCACCTCCTCGTAGGTTGGGATCCTTAAAGCGTCGGGAGAGTTTGCGTTACGAATGCCTCGTTTCCTTCTCTCGGAAAACCAAACGGACGTCCACACGGGCAGCAACCTACCGTTCATCATCCCCGTCGTCGAGGTAACCCTTGTTGAGGACGTAGTCTCTCAGGAAACGCTCCCTCTCGTCCAGCTCGGGGTCATTCCAGTAGTCCCTTAAGTACTTCTGTCTCAACAGAAAACAGTGTCATTACTAAGCAATGCTGGGTGGGTGGGGGGTGGGGGGGGGATCAGTAGAGGCCTCCCGATATGATATCATCACGATACTTATGCCATGATACAATATTAGAGATTTTAAACATATTGCAGTGTTCTGCGATATATTGCAATTGCTAACCTTTTTTCCCCCTTCCCACATTTCTCTGTTGGTTAATATCACTTCAATTTTCTTGCTGCAAAATGGGACAAACTGACCAACACACATAATATATAATAAAATATTAATACTTGCTACATATTGATACAGTGTTGCCACTGAAAATGTTACGATACTATGCCGCAATTTTAGCAAGACTACTTAGCAAGACAAAATCTATTTCCCATCAGGCTTTCCTAAGCCCGGTTCAGACCAAAGATCAGGGTTCGCCTTTAAGAGGAATTTTTGACGCCCCCCGTCCCCCCCAAAGAGCACCAAAGGAAAAATCCCCGACAAAATGATAATTGACAAAAAATAGCCGAAAAGCAGAGCATAAACAGTAGCAGCCCTTAGGTATTTACTGCAGCTACATCTTCCTGTCCAGAGTCTGGCTGTGTTGAACTCTCCCGGGGAGTTTAACAGTTTTTTTCTAAATATTATTTTCTTAAGCGGTTCTGTTGATTTGAGTTTAATTTACTCAAGCATGATCAACATTGTTGTTTACCCAATTGTCAGACATAACAGGCAAATGCATATAGATTTCTGTAAAATAAGGAACCACAGAATTATTGCCTTGACAATAGTCCCCTGACCCCCTCCCCCCCCCCCAAGGCAGATTCTAAATCAGGAAAAACCCTTAATATTGAAAGTGAGGTAAAACTTGCAACGCGGCGCTCTGCAGCGTCCCGAAACCTGCCGGTTTACACCAATGCAACGAGACGGAGAAGCATCTCCAAAACAATGACTCTCTGTACATCCAATCGAACATGCAACTTTTCAGGCTTTTTTTTTTTTTTTTTTTTAATAGCTGGATATCATTTGTAGCTTCTTAAAATATGAATGAGGGTAGTGATAGAGAGATACTTGCCACAGCTACATTTCTAGTAGATATGGAATGGCGAAAACCTTTTTTTTCTCTCAGATTTGCGCCTTTGTTCCAACGCAGCTTAGCATAGCTCCCTCTCTTCAGTCATTCTCTAGCTCGTTCGACCACATTCCGCACTCGTGTGCCCAAAACTCAGCCATTTTGACAAGTTTGTAACATAGAAATGAAATGGACCGTCGGCTGACTTGAGTCGAGCTGAGACGGGTTGATTCAGACCGCTGCTATGTTTCCCGGATACGCCCTCAACGGTTTTGTCTCGTCACAAATCTTTGGTTGGAACTTGTCATTACTCTCAAATACACAGTATGTCTCTCTCTCTCTCTCACTCACACACACACACACACACACACTTACCATGTCCTTCACATCCTCCGGACCCTCGAGGTCAGCCTGGCCCTTCAGCCAGTCCACATAGTCTGCCTCTTCTTTCTCCTACAAACATCAACAGGAGCAGAGACCTGTAAAGCTCTTGTACGTCTCTATTTAACGACGAGATGTGACTGCTAACAGCTTCTGACCTTCTCGTCCTGCGTTTTGATCCTCCTGATGAGCAGCTTGGACGGTCCCTCTTGCCCACTGCCCTCGCCCTTATTGTCATCATCATCATCTTCGTCGCTGTCTTGGATGAACTTCCGGAAGCTGATGAGAGGTTTTGGTTTATGTAAATAGTTTGCGAGTTAAGCTTGATTTATGCTTCTGCGGAGGCTCCACACAGAGCGTCCCGCGTTAACCTCTGGAAGTGGCCTGAAGTTTTCACTTGTGCGTTGATCTCTTTAAGAGAATAGCAGGGCCAGTGTGTGTGTGTGTGTGTGTGTGTGTGTGTGTGTGTGTGTGTGTGTGTGTGTGGTAGAGCTAGTGAGAGAGTGAGGGTGATTAGCTTCGGAGCAAGTAGCGACTGAGTCATAGTGAGAGAAACAAAGTGTCTCCCCAGTCCTTTCTGACCAAGGTGGGAAATCGGTAGCAGGACAAGTTAACGGTGTCCTTGATTTCATGTTGTCTATGAAGGAGAACCAGGAAATGAGTCGCGGGGGGGGGGGGGGGGGAACCAAGCCAATGCTGAGCAACATGGAGTTACATTTTACGAGAGGTGCATGTCAGGCTACATCTTACGGGCTATGTTTCCACCGACCTACGTACGTACGGCGCCACGCCGTTGATTTAACGCCGATAACGATTTAATTTAATTTCTTTTTATTATTTTTTTATTTTATTTGTATATACTTTCTCTTGCATGTTCGACATAAAGATATCAATCAAAACGCAGAAGCATGAATCGGCCTTTATGCCTCCAGACACTTTGAGGTTGTTCGAGTCTTACCTCTGTTTCAGCTCCCGCTGCTCCTGAATGTAGCTAGGAGAGGCCGCTCTCTTTGAGAAAAGAAGAAAAGAGGATTAAAAAAGCGACAACATCTCTTCCCTGTTACCATCTCCATATTCTTGAGGGAAGACAGGTATTTGGCAACAGGGTCTACCTCCATCCTCTTGGCGGCCTCCTCGTCATCATCACTGTCGTCATCATCCTCATATTTGCTGTGAAGTAAAAACAAAAAGATGAGATGTGAGAGGAACAACAGCCGGTTTTATGTTTATACGTTAATAATAAAGGCGATCATGTTGTCATTTTTTGCAAATAATGTTGGCAGATTAGGAGTAGCTTGTATCATGTCCCGTTCCCAAAGCAGCCATCTGCTCACCCTTCCTTCTCCAGAATGACTTGACGTTCGTAGTCTTTGAGGTACATGGGCTTCACGGCTTTCTTCGACGTCGACGGCTTCTCGTTACTGGTGGATGCATCTGAAAGATTTAGAGGTCTTATTTATATGTTTAAATATAAAAAAAAAAAAAGATATATCCTAGAGATTGTGACAGCAACTATGAAATGAAGCGCCAACTGTTTTAATAATCGACTAAGTGAATTTTTATGAATGAAAAAGTGTAAAATATCTGATTGCAGCCTGTTTAACCCCAGTGTCGTCTTCACTCCGGGACCCTCTCGTGTCAAACCGACTCGGGACTTATTTGGGGTTTTTAAAAAATTCTGAAATAAAATTTTACTTCATAGTCTCTTGACAAATATTGTTATTATCTCAATTTCAAACAATTGTGTTTAAATACAGTTTATGTGTTAGGGAATGCAATCAGTCTCCACAAGCACACAATTAAACATGGAAGTGTGATTCTTTTTTTGTCATAAGTTATAATTCATGTTAAAAATCCACTATGGAAAAAACATAATTGTCATATCCAGAATAATGTTCTGAATTGAGTCAGGAATACATGTTAATCACAGGAAATAAGGAAAGGCCGTTGATTTTTGATTGACCTTATTTCAATTTTTACAAGAAGAAAAATGGTACAAGTAACTTTTTTGTACCATTTTTCTTCTTGTAAAAATTGAAATAAGGTCAACTTGACCCGAATAACATACAAGTGAAGTGAGTTTCTTCACTCGTCCTCCTGACAGTAAACTGAACATATTTACGTTGTGGACAAAACCAGACATTTAAAGAACGTCTTGGGCTGTTGATTCAACATTTTTCAATCTACTTTTTGTTTGTTATTTTTATATTATTTTTCAAACTAACAGATCAATCGGGGAAATCGTCAACAGATTAATCGATACTGAAAACAATCGACATCGAATCAACAATCGGATCAAAGTTGCTGCGTTAAATGACAAGTGTACCACACTATGATGCACACAACGCCCACCTTCGGAGTAGAACTTTGCATCGGTCTCGTAGATCTTGGGGTCCTTCTTCTTCAGCAGAGACAAGGTTCTGTAAAAATCCCTCTCCACTTCAGGGTCTAGTTCCTGGGAGGGTAAAAACAAGACAACATTTCTAAAAACACAACGAGTAACACGCGGTCATCCATCTCACAGTTATAAACATAAACATTATAAATGGCCCCAAGTTGATTTCCTGTTCAGTTTATGTGAATAACGCGTTATTATGGTTAAAGATAATATGAAACACACGTCACTGCTAAAGGCGGGAATCACCGGACGCCTCCTGATACGATATCATCACGATACTTATGCCACAATACAATAATATTGAAAATGTAAACATATTGCAATATATTACCTTATTTCCAACTTCTAATTTTTCCCAATTTCAAATTACGTCGCCAAAAGGAAACTTTATCAACATCTGTTTTATCTAAAAAAAAGAGACTTAATTCAACTGTATGGCTGCAAAATGGGACTGTTAAGCAGACAAACTGACCAATACACTGTATACAATGAAAGATCAATGCGTGGCACCTGTGTATCGATACAGTATTGACACTGAAAATATCGCGATACTTTGCTGTATCGATTTTCTAACTTCCCGGTAACTTCTAGGCAAGTCCCGCCCTACAAAGCATCGCGATTGGTTCTGACAGGAAGTTAACAGGGGGCCACGCTGTTGCCTAGCAATGACGTTCCATTAGAAAGCTGTAATATGGTGTGCAAAGGGAAAAAGCAGCGATGCTAACCACTTCACTGTCACCAGAGCTGGACTCGGACGACTCAGAGTCACTGTCATCTGCTCGGTCCCCGTATCGGTCCTTCACTGCACAACAACACAGAACACGGAGGGATATTATACACACATGTAACACAACTTCAACGCTAGCTAACGGCACTCTCCCCCACGTTGTGTTGTTAGCTTGTCAGTGTAGCCACCATTCGCTAGCTAGCTAGCTAAGTTAGCAGTAACACACTTACGTCTCTGTAGCTCTTCTTTCTGCCGGTATTTCTCGTATTTCTGCGCGAAGCCAGGGTTGATTTTCAACTCCGATCTGCCCGACATGGTTTAAAAGAAAGAGATTACGGATACAGTTAAAACTACACGTTATTTTTAAAGGGAAGTCATTCTAACTACAGCATGCGCGTGTGGAAAGCTGAACCACGTGGTTTCCGGTGCACTCTTTCGTTTTAGTCACGGACTACAAAGCCACGTTGGTGCATTCCGCCACCTACCGTAACGGAGGCGAATGTGCGTTTTCCTAGTATGGCGAGGGCATGTCCCGCCCTTCTCTGCCTTACTCTGCGTCTGATTGGCTGGCTAACGCTAACACTAACCAATCGAACTCCTCATGACTAAACCTAACCAATCCAACCAAAGAAGGCAACGAGTATTAGCCAATCAGAGGCAGATTAGGGCGGGTCGTGCCTTTTCCATCCAATGAAACGCAATTCTATGTTAATAAATTATATTCTGGATATTAAACTTGTATTATACTTGTTTTTCACTTGTCTCTAGCTGTCATTTGGTGCTGCCGTAGACTGTAAAATGGTGCTTAGCCCTTTCTTTAAATACAGTCATGTTCACCAGCTTCTGTGCAGTTATTTCCAAAGACAGTCAAAGAAGTAATTCTCATGTTTTCCTGGTGCAGTCCGTTTCATCACGGATAAAGAAGCATTGAGTGTAGTAGGCCTACAGTTTCCTACAGGCGGCGCACTAATACCAATTTTACCTGATCACATTTCCTCACCACTACATCCTGTAAATATTGTTATTTTCACTGTGACAGACCAAAGCAAATCTCTATTGATGTGTTTTCTTATTTTACTGGGGGGATTATTTATTCACTAACACAGATACAAAAGGTTAAGAACTTTAAAGTAACCCAGAACACAGAACAACACAGGAAAAATATATTGTAAAGATATCAGACATGTAGGCTATTAAACATAGTCAAAACATATAAGAGTTACAGATTTGTTAAATTAGAACTTAACAACCATTATAAATAGTGATATAAAAATAATTAAATATCCTTTGTTGAACTGTGAAGCCTTTTGCATAGTTGAATGAATTGAACTTGTCATGAACCCTATGGCAGAGTGCCCCGTTGCCCTGACGGTCCCCGGGCCCCACTTTGAGAAACACTGACCTAAATAGTATTATGTTATGAGTCAAGTGAGTAATTTAGTGTGATCACCGATCGGACAGGACGCCCGTTTCGTCCCCCTGTTTACTGGAGAGGATGTTTACCCAACGCAGGGGCAGTTGAGGGGGCGAGGCCGTGTGACAGAGGAGACTAAACTGTCCAACGTCATGTCCTATAGGACCAGTCTGGGAGGAACAACATCCAGAATAAACCTGACTGACATGGCTCAGATATGACTCTTGTCAGTGTCATTATGCACCCAAAACATCCAGAACGCCCCCCTGAAACAGAACAACCCAGGTTAACTCATACATGATCATGTCAGCAGGTAAACACAAAACGTTGACGGGATTTAAACGCTGAATATTGATGATCAGATAGCTCTTGTTCATTGCATATGAGATAAGATAGGAAAAACGTTACTGTCGGTCACACGTGATAGAAAGTCTTTGACAGGGTAGACTCAAATAACATAACAGACATGTAACAAATATAAGTTACACATGATACAGAAGATCCTTTACTAATACCACACTGGAAAAATAGAAGGAAAAGAGTTGCATATAAAATGTTAATAAGTAAGAGTATGCAAGTATTAACAGGAAAATAGATAGATAGATAGATAGATAGATGGATAGATAGATAGATAGA
>NC_048421.1:1906653-1933685 GCF_013103735.1 Etheostoma cragini | reverse complement strand
ATAGATAGATAGATAGATAGATAGATAGATAGATACTTTATTCATCCCAAAGGAAATTTTTAGGCATCCAGTAGCAAGGCAACCATAACACAACAAACACATACATACACACATTTGAGATACAAGCTACATTTCCTATGTAATAAAGCCATTGGCCTACATTACCTTCAAAAATTAGAAATAATTTGTTGTCCATGCAAGTTTTAGTTTTTCTTTGTCAAAATTTAAAACACTTTTAACGTAATGTTTTTGACACTTTACAATTTTTTTGTTACTTTTTTCCCATTTGTTTTGAAAGGTTTTTTTTATACATTTTGTCAATTTTACAACCATTAGCTACTGTATGTCCATTCTTACAGCTACAGGACGTTAGGAGAACCATCACATGAGCATGCACGGTGCAGGGCGACATGGGCGGGTGCAGTCCTGCGGGTTTCTATGGTTACGTGGTTGATTACGTTAATGCTGATCATCTGTCCGTCATCGTATAAAGCCCACCCGGACAATCTGATTGGTCCAAACAGCTCTTGCTCGAGCATAGTTGCTCCATAATGGATCAAATCCAGACCGGACTTCCTAAATTCTACAGGCATCCCAGGATATAAAAAAACCCAAATTCAATGAAAACAGTGAACTAATCATGTATTTAACTTGTCAAGAGCATTGCATGGAACCATACATGTTATTTTTTGACCATTCGGTGGAAAAATACAACACATTTCTTATGTAGAAACTTTGAAAATGGGTCAAATTTGACCAGAGGACAACAGGAAGGTTAAGAGGACATCTGATGATCTTATTGTAAGGGTGGGTGGACTCTGAGATGATAAACTATCAAATCTAAGAACTTCAACAACATCTTTGTTCAAAACTTTGATAAAACATCATGAGTGGAGCCATTGGTTGAGCTGCTGTAGGGTGAGTAGTGTGGGGTGGTCTCTCGCCAATAAAACAGCCTGAGCAAAGGTCAGTGGCTGTCTGACTGGCTGGTTTTTGTTTACGTACGGATCGGCTGAGAAGAAATGTGTCGTATAGTCACACTCCCGGAGATCACGTGTCTCTTACACATGTGCATCCTGCTCGGAAATGTCATCCTAATATGTTCGTGTGATTGTGCAAAAGGGGTTATACTTATCGTTATTCTACACCAGAATGTAAAAAAAAGAAGAAACACCAAATGAGATTTAATTGCATAACCGTTTATTAATAAAGTTAGTTAGTCACATACAATTAATACCTCAATTAGAAAGAGCTGTCTTCAGTAAACTGGACATTAAGGCTTTATCTCACACTGAAAAACATCCAGCAGTGAGTAGAAAACACTCCACAAGTCTAGCCTATATATTATGTGGAAGTACCTGGGATGATCCTGCTAGTACATGACACATTTGTGGTTAAATTAATGATTGAAGATGTCAAAGGATTTGGATGAAACCTTTCTTTGAAAAGCAGATATCTGCTGCACTCAGTCTGTGTAAAGCAAAATAAATTGACTCACAGGAGCCACAATAACTATTTTTTTTTTATGGGATTTTCCTTTACCGAACCCAGGACTGAGCCCACATGGGGGGCAGCTGAAGTCCGCCCCTCAATTACTGCTTTGACAGTGAAGTGTTGAAACTCAGGTTGGATCAGGAACGGTTTATATGCCACGTATTATATTATGTTATATTATATTATATTATATTATATTACACTTTATTCATCCCACAACGGGGACATTTTGTTATTAAAGCAGCAGCTTTCTTCAATAACAGCAAAAGACAAAAACACACAAGCAAGTAAACGCACAAGAAATGAAGGCAAATAATAGACAATGATCATATGGTAGACTGAAAGAAAGCAAAATGGAGTCAAATAAAGGGATTTTAAAGTGTGGCTGCCATGATACAAGAAACAATATTGCGGTGTAAGTGACGTTAAAATTAAATTGAATGTGTAATTAGAGTAATAAAGCAAGAGTTGGTAGCATAATATAAATTATATTAAACTGGGACCATAAATATATATATATATATATATATATATTTATAGTTTAAAGCTTAAAGCTATATAATATAATATAGCTTAATAATCATAAACAGTATTTTCCTCAGAGGGAGCGACTCCCATCCATGGACTTGAGTGCTGTCAGTCTGACAAATTGGGATTTTATTGGATCAGAGTACCTTTCAGAGTATCTTCCCAACACTTGTCACATGACCAATTAATGTTTCCATGACAACTATCCAAAGTTCTGTCACCATGGAGGCAGCCCTGTAACTGCAGACTGAGTCCATAGAGAACGTATCTTGTATTTGGATGTACTATTAGTTTTAAATGAAAACAAGTGAAATTAATAACGAATGTGATGTTTTACTTTGCAGAACTACATTGTGTTGTTCTATCCTATCCAATCTTTTGTTCATTCATAAACAGATTTTCTATGCTATGCCCCTGGGCCCCCCTGACGGATTATTGGTCCCCTGCCACCCCAATTAAAAAATCCTGGATTCACTCCTAGTGCTTGTTTTCTTTCTGTCTTTCCTTAGGCAGGAACTGCGTGTGTGTTGACTCACAGGTGTCTCTTTTACCTGACTCATGTTATCAGCCTAACACCTTCACTCTTCCTCAGCCTTGAACTTTGCACGTGACATGGCTATTGATGGATTTGGTTTGACCACAGATCAGCAGCATGGTCACAAAGCTGTTTGTTCCCCCTACATTCCCTATATTGTTAGATAACCTGAAAACCACCCCCAAAAACATGGATTTCAATGAAAACAACAAAAGCATCGCATGCAATGAAGCCGTGGCCACAAAATTGTCAAAGTAGTTTCATTTGATCTGATCTTCATAGATGGTTACTTAAAACTCATAACATTTTTCATTAAGTGAACATTAATAAATTTACCAACCAATTAATCTATATACTACACATCACCTGTCAATCTCAAGTTGGAAAAGATGCAAATATATGGCAAAACGTGAACAAAAAACGTGACTATCACCAAATTAGAAAGGGTATTTATTCAATAATTCTCCCGAGTATCAACTTTTTAAAATACTTTTCAGCATGTTGATATATCTTGTAATTTTACATGCAAATAAATAGAAATAGAGAGAGAATTGTGTTGTTACTTTTCCTTTTTTGTGGCCTCACGTTGTGGGAGAATTTCTAGGAAATGTGTGGTTTCACCATTCACTGTATCCTGACTTTCTAGGAAAAAGGTCTCGTTTTCATAGAATAACATAAACACCCCCAGACCCATGTCCACATACCAGAGCTGCTGTATGAAAACAGTGGAGCCCACTGCTGTACATTATTCAAATCGTTGCCACATGGCAACCCTTCATCCACCCACGATAGATAACAACACAGAGAGGGAAAGTAAGACGTTTGCACCATGTGTTATAATTATGGCAAATTCACCAACTGCCCGTATAATAACCTGCATGTGTGAAAACTAGTTTGCAAAGAAAAAGCTTTCTAAAAGTGATGGTTGAAATAGTTAGCTAAAAGTAATGGCTAGCTGTTTAAATAATTAGCTAAAAGTAATGAAAACAGTTGAAATAGTAAGCTAAAAGTAATGAAAACAGTTTAAATAATTAGCTAAAAGTAATGAAAACAGTTGAAATAATTAGCTAATAATAACAGAAAACAGTTGAAATAGTTAGCTAAAGGTAATGAAAACAGTTGAAATAGTTAGCTAAAAGTAACGGAAAACAGTTGAAATAGTTAGCTAAAAGTAATGAAAACTGTTGAAATAGTTAGCTTAAAGTAATGGAAACAGTTGAAATAGTTAGCTAAAAGTAATGGAAAACAGTTGAAATAGTTAGCTAAAAGTAATGAAAACTGTTGAAATAGTTAGCTAAAAGTAATGGAAAACAGTTGAAATAGTTAGCTAAAAGTAATGGAAAACAGTTGAAATAGTTAGCTTAAAGTAACGGAAAACAGTTGAAATAATTAGCTAATAATAACAGAAAACAGTTGAAATAGTTAGCTAAAGGTAATGAAAACAGTTGAAATACTTAGCTAAAAGTAACGGAAAACAGTTAAAATAGTAAGCTAATAGTAGTGGCTAACTGTTTAAATAGTAAGTTAAAAGTAACGGATAACAGTTGAAATAGTTAGCTAAAAGTAACAGATAAATGGTTGAAAAAGCTTAAAGTAACGGATAAACAGTTGAAATAGTTAGCTAAAAGTAACAGATAAATGGTTGAAAAAGCTTAAAGTAACGGATAAACAGTTGAAATAGTTAGCTAAAAATAACAGATAAAATGTTGAAATAGCTCAAAGTAACGGATTAAATAGTTGGAACAACTATTGTTACTAAAAGTAACGGATAAACAGTTGAAATAGTTAACTTGAATTAGCCTAATGAACAACGTCCAGCTACAGGTAGCCCGTACGCTAACCAAAGCAGCGTAAACATTGACAGTTTCTATTCGTACTACTGTATCTGCTGTTGACTTGAGGGAGAAGAGGAAAACAAGGAGGGAACGCTTTACACAAGAGCATTTAGTTTAGTTTGGTATCTAAATGAACGAATGTGACTGTTACCAAGTTGCATTAAAGTAAGGGTTAACCCTCATGTTGTCCTCGGGTCAAACTGACCCGTTGTCCTACATCAATGTTCTTTTTAATTCCCCAAAATAACATGATTGATTCCACACAACGCTCTTTGGCAAGTACAAGTCTCTACTTTCATTAATTTTGAAGCGTCTTATTCAAATTTTACAGTATTTGGAAATCAAATTGAAGTGTTTTTGAAATAGTATTGAGTAAAAGTTGACATATTCCAACGTCCATTCCTTTAATTTTAGTCTCAATAATTCCTAATTTCTGCTTTTCTAACTCAAACATTAGGTATAATTTCCTATGAATGAGGTTTATTGAACATAAATTCATAAATTCCAAAAATAACATAATAATAATAAAGTTAATAAGTTAGTGTTACGTAGTGTTGAAAACAAAAAAAAAGTGACAAACATTGAAAAAAAAGGACAAAGTTGTAAGAAAAAGATAAAAACATTGATAAAAAACGTCAATAAAAGGGTTGATTTTCAATTTTGACAGGAAAACAACACACGCATTAATCCAAAACTGACCCCAGACAGTGGTATACATTCTTTAATAAATAGAAGCATTTATTTATGTACAGCATGTGTTTAAAGTTCACAAAAGTCTAAAACACAGACATGATTACCCAAAAGAAACAATGAAGAACAAATATTTACATTTATGAACATTATATTTACACGCTTGAACGGCACTGTTGGTCGGTGAATGTCAAATGGCATTATGTACAGCATGTTTTCTCACAACGGTCAATATCCCAAAAATGTCTTTCTTAGGTATAACCTCGCCTGCACGTAGCACTGTAAACAGTAAGAGACATCGATTTTATAAATATCCACTGAGTTCAATAGCACCAACGTTAACTTGTGAACATAAAGTCATTAAAAAGGCACACATCAGTCAGTGATATAGATAAAGGAGCTCATACAGTAAGACCACTATAGGTCACATGACGGTCTTTAGGGGCAAGTTCTGGTCCTGAGAGAGGATGTAAATATAAACACGTGCCATGGTACAGATAATTCAACGTGGCCCCATTGGTCACACGTGGGTGCATCGAGGCCTGAGGAATGCACTGGTCCTCCCGAGTGGGGCGTAGAGAGGGGAAATCCCAAATCAAGGGAAAGGAATAGCTGGAAAAAGTGTTCGGGGAAACTCTAAAAACCAAAAACAGCTGCTGAAAACTCTGTGTTGTGACCATATGATGATAGAGCTGCAAAGATCGACCAATTAGCAACTATTAAGTTATTAACCAACTATTTTCATGCTGGATTAATCGCTTTTGAGTCATTATTTTGCGTAAAAGAGGAACAATCCCAGCTTGTTAAACATGATTATTGTCTAGTTTCTGTTCTCCCCTGTGACAGTAAAGTGAATATCTTTGAGTTGTGGACAAAATGAGACATTTGAGGACGTTGTCTTGGGCTTTGGGAAACACTGATCAACATTTTTCACAGTTTTCTGACATTTCACGGACTACATAACTACTGGATTAATCGAGAAAATAATCGGCACACACACACACACACACACACACACACACACACACACACACACACACACACACACACACACACACACACACACACACACACACACACACACACACACACACACACACACACACACACACACACACACACACACACACACACACACACACACACACACACACACACACACACACACACACACAGAGATTAACTGGCACATGCTTATCACAGAGTACGGTCTAGACCTGTTCTTTTATAAAAAGCGCAATGAGATAACTGTTGTTTTGATTTGGCGCTATTTAAATAAAATTGAACTGAATGGTATTACCTTCCCCCATGCTTTAAACCTGCTGTAGTGTAAGTGTTTGTTAAGGGGTAGTCTTGATTGCCAGACCCTGGTCTGGCTAGTCCACACAGCATTCTGGGATGGGAGAAAAACGTGCTCTGGTTTATTGGCATTTCTTCAAACCAATCACAATCTTCTTGGGCTAAATGTGCTATGTCCCGGACGGAGCAACGGTGACACGGCTAAAAAGACTCAGGGAAGGAACTTGTTTTGGTGGAACGTGTGCACATGAAGAGGCGAGCTCTGGGAAGTAAAATGGATGGCGAGTACACGATTTTACACAATTTCTCTCTCGGGTCTAGCTCGGAGGATTGTTCCCCAAATCGAGTTTAGAACGCTAACACAAAGAAAGAGGAAGGGGACGGACATCTGGCGGCAGCTGAACAATCCCATAACTGAAATATCGTCCATATAGAATAGTTATGGGATAAAAGTCAGGTTTAGATTCAGGATTAGCAGCCTGAGCACACGTTTAGTCTTTGGAAACCCATGTGTGACGTCACGGATATTTTAAACAGTGTATGATGGTTGCCTTGTATTTACCATACAGACATCAGAGTGGCCAAAATGGCAAATGAGGTTTTGATAATGTTCCATGAACAAAAATAACTAACAGTTGTAAGTGATATTTACACTTATGTGTGAATTACACATGTTGGACTCTCAACTTTTTCTTATTACATGAAAACAAAGACACTAAGTGGCTTAAAAGGGGCTGTACTCAACATTCATAACATTATTATAGCAGCAACCCAATATTTGCTCTGTACCGATATAGTGGAGCAATGGTGCCCTGAGTAGAAAATGAAGTTACCCGAGTTTATCTGGTCTTTGTTTCCAGGTTTAGTTCCGCGTGTGCATGTTCACACAAATGGGCGGGACTAAAACCTCGGTATTCCGCGTACTAGGGAACGGACGTTTTTTTTCTTCTGTATTTCGAGTACAGCCCCTTTAACAGTGACCTGTTCTCCAGTTTCATCACAGAGTTAGGAATACGATTAAAAAAGTTAAACTGAGGAATCCTTTATCTGCTGACTTGATATTATTAGATGAGGAATGGATTGTAAACATGTAAACTTGATGAGAAAAAGAACTACAAATATGTCGGACTCTGTTTTTTTCCCCACTGTAGAGCGTTTGATCGTCTCTGAGGACATAGTGGTTCTGACACTGGCTTTGAATTCCATATCTTTGTGGCGTGTGAGGTAAAAAATACAAAAGGACGTCCAAGGTAGCTTATCATCGAGGCTCTACTTTCCACTCTTCTTGATGTACTTCAGTTGTCTGTGAAGGCGGGATTGTCTGCCTCTTCATCCAAGCTCACAATCTGTCTCTGAAAAGGACAGAAAATGAAAAAGATGTCGGATTACTTTAATCAGAATCAGTATCAGAAATACTTTATTGATCCCCGAAGGGAAAACTCTGTGTTGCAGTTGCACAAATAGCATGAATATCAGACTAGAAACATAAATAAAGAAATATAAGGAGTGTGGATGTGTAGGGTATTTACATAGTTAAAAGGAATATTATGAGACAGTATGTTCATTATTAACATAATTAAGGAGTTGCAATGGTGAAAAGTAATAATAATAATTATAATAATAGTAACAGATGAGTATTGCACACATTTCAGGCCAGTGATATTGCACAAAACAGATAATATTGTCCAGTTTCAACCTCTCTAAGTGTGTGTGTGGGTGTGTGTCTGTGTGTGTGTGTGTGTGTGTGTGTGTGACACATAGAGGGAGGAGTTATAAAGTTTGACGGACACAGGCAGGAATGACTTCCTGTCACTGAAAGTGCTCCTGTGATTTAGCAGCAAGTCACGGAGTGGGTGCGAGACATTGTCCAAGATGGCATGTAGTTTGGACAGCGTCCTCTTCTCCACCCCCACAACGTCACTGTCCTTACGGATCAGTTTGTTGAGTTGTTCTGTTTTGGGGGTGGATCTGGACTCTCTGTTGGTGGTGTCAGAGAAGAGACACCACCAACAGCGTACCGTGCATGCTGATTACAACAAACAATAAATTCAAACAGTCTGAAGTGTAGACTGTGGATGAAACTAGACTCACTTTTGGGTAAGAGTACCCGTCGAGGCTGTTGCTCCTCCAGATGTGCACTTGGTCCTCAGTTGTCTTCTGATAGACGGGGTTGTCGAAGTGAATGGTGTTGGTGATCTTCAGCCTGTAGTTCCTCCACAGCAGCACGGCACCAGCAGCCACCAGACAAACGATCGCTACGGGAGGCAGACACGGGGACAGAGGTCCAGAGAAAGAGTTAAGCATGATGGTTGACAATGTTTTCATTTAAAAACATAGATATATATTTTCTGAAGACGAAGCTGGCTTTGCAGAAACTCACCCAGAGGTAATGCGATGTACAGAGCTATCGGGGCGTCGGAGGCAGGGTTGGGGGCAGCTGCAGCTACTTCAGGATGAAAATCTGAAGGAAGGATTAGCACAAGAAAAGGATGTTTAATATATTTTAATATAAGAATGTTTTAATTACACATGGTGCTGACCTGCACTGTCTACATTAAGTACCTTTACATGTATACTCATTCTCTGCTTCTGACTGGCTAGTAGTCCTTACCTAGCTACTGTCAGGGCCTCATACTCTGCTTCTGACTGGATAGTAGTCCTTACCTAGGTACTGTCAGGGCCTCATACTCTGCTTCTGACTGGCTAGTAGTCCTTACCTAGGTACTGTCAGGGCCCTCATACTCTGCTTCTGACTGGCTAGTAGTCCTTATCTAGCTACTGTCAGGGCCTCATACTCTGCTTCTGACTGGCTAGTAGTCCTTACCTAGCTTCTGCGTATGTTCGATACCCAACAAATATTGAACAGAAGTGAGATGTCTCACTCTAGAGCTAAAACAGAGAGCTCAACACACAGGGTGAAAAGAGGAGCTGCAGCTATGTGCAGTATGACTAAAATAAAGTGTTTTTTGCAAATTAAACCATGTAATCATAGTCTGTTACAACCTCTTAACACAATTATGAACCTGAAACTGAGCACAATCTGAGGTCTTTAATTTGATACGGGTCATGAAAACGGCATATTACATCTTGATATTCATCATAACGCCAACCATTTCAAGAAGGTGGAATGAAAGACGGAGGCTGCATTCACACTGTGAAATTACAATCTATTACTGGTGGAAAACTTTGGAAAATTCCTCGTTTACATGGCTGCATGATAAGCAGGAATATTAGTGGAATATTTACTTTCATTAGCCTTGTAAACAGCTTAGTCTGAATATTGTCTTTTTCATAATAATGGCAGAAAACAGAATATTATGTGAATGTAAATGTTGTTTTATGTCAGAGCTGAGCACAATGCACTCGTACAAACTTGAAACATAAAACTTAAAATGGTCAAAAGGAATTTAAACCATCTACACAATTTAACTACTTGACAAAACATCATGGTACTTGCCTGGAGAGGTGACTGGAGTCCCTGTCGTGGTCTGGAGAATTTTAGGGTTCACCGGCTGGGGTGACGCGGGCCTTGGCTCAGGTGTGGTGGTCCTTACAGGAGGCTTGATAGTGCTTGGCACCAGCTTGACTGCAGGGCTGGTGATAATGACGGGCACTGCGGTGGTGCGGACCAGGGGCTTAGGTGTGGTGCGGACCAGGGGCTTAGGTGTGGTGCGGACCAGGGGCTTAGGTGTGGTGCGGACCAGGGGCTTAGGCGTGGTGCGGACCAGGGGCTTAGGCGTGGTGCGGACCTGGGGCTTAGGTGTGGTGCGGACCTGGGGCGTGGTGACCCGGGGCGTGGTGCTAGCTGGCACTGGGGGCCGACGTGGGGGGTCGGTTGCAGGAACACGAGGCTGCACGGGAGCTGCAGGTGTTGGAACAGCTGGTGAAGAACACAAAAAGAGGAGAAGTGAAAGTCAGAAATACGAGCGTGTGAACTATTAAATATTATATTCATTTAGAAGACAAAAATTTGGATCATTTACATACCAGGTACACACGTCCTCATGTCCCTGGCTAACATCATGTTATCGGGACAGACGCAGGTGTATTTGGGGGGATGTCTACCCACTTGAGGAGCTGCCAGGCACAAGAAGGTACAGCCGGATACCTGGCACCAATCCCTCCCTGCAATGGAAAAACAGGAGGACGTTTTACTGTAGTTTAACTGCTTCATGTATTTTGAAGCCATTGTCAACAATGTCATAAAGCAATCGTTTCTGGGAAATACGCTTAAGATAGATGAGAAGATTGACACTACTTACATGTCTGTGCACTATATATAAACTAATAAGTTTAGCTCAAGCTTAGCAGCTTAGCACAAAAACTGGAAAAGGGGTCACCAACTAGCCTGGCTCGGTCCAGCGGTAACCAAATCCACCGACCAGCTCCTCTAAAACTCACTAACTAGCTGGAAACATAGAGTAACTAGTTAACACGCTAAGCACCTCCTTTGGTTAGCCACTTATTAATCTGCAGACATGAGAGCGGTATTCACCTTTTAAAAAACTCTCCGCAACAATTAGCATACAGTGTTGCCTAACTTGGCTACCTTCTTGCTGAATTAAGAGACTTCTCAGAACCTCTGAGCAACTTTATTTCTAAAAAGATGGCAAGCTACAAATTTAGCTACCTCAATGCTATTAAATTGTAACCAATTTCCATGAAGTAATCAATGTCCACGGCTCTTCTGCCAACAGCACAGGATCTCTCACCCTCTCCTCTTGCATTGTGTAACAGGCAGTCAGCCACCACAGCCTCTAAACTGTATGCAAATGTTACAAAATGATGTTGCCAATATGCAAATGAGGTGTCATCTTGCAACTTTATTCACCCCTAAATTTAAACTGGCATCTCTCCAGCTACCAGTCCACACTATGTGCAACTTTATTTCTAACAACCCCCCAGTTATCAACCCAACTCCCTACAGACTGAGCTACCGCCCCCCCCTAGCTACAACACTGCAGTGCACACACGTGTGTGAGCCCGTTTTTGAACAGCAGGTGTCTTTGTTGTGTCTCTTACCGGCAGTTTGCTTGAGGTTATGGAAGAGAATGATGTCTTCTGGGGATGTCAGGTGCTCTGCCACTGGCGTGATGTCTTCACCAGTCAGCCGGTTTGCACTGAGGATGGCGTTGTTACTGACGTCTGTCCAGAACACTTTTTCCTAGAAGAACAAATTAACCCAGACGTGAGCATGTAAGAGACTTGGGACAGAGTAATGCCAATGAGAAGTACTATTTATGCGTGAAGTGAGGAGACACTTTTTCTTGAGTTTAAACCCTCCCCTTAGGTCGTAGATTCAGAGTACCTAGATTGAAAAGTCCCTTGTTACATGTGGATTAACTCGCCTTCGTCTGCACATTGCTGCTGTAGTATTGTGTAATATTGTGTTCTGTACATTGTATGTACAAGAACGATTTTTGTCTTATTGTGTTTTTCTTTGCATTCACGTGTACTTCTTTTATCTTGTGCTCCTGACTGCCTAAACTAAAGTTTCCCCTCTGGGATAACAAAGTGACTGAACTGTGCTGTTGTATTGACATATATTCGTAACAGTTCATCAGGTGGTTTCACAACAAGTACCTCAAACACAGCGAGGCCCAGTGGGTGAGCCAGCCTGTGCTCGTCAACGATGATGGTGCGTCGCCCACCGCCCTGCACGTCGATGCTGGAGAGGGTGTGCAGCTTAGAGTCCACCCAGTAGAGCCGCTGGTTCACCAGGTCTGGGGGGGAAGGAGACAGGGTCAGAACACTGACTTTCACATGAGTAATAGATAAAAACAAACAAGACGAAACCAGAGAGACGCGGCATGCTAGAGTTTACCGAGTGTAATTCCATTCGGCCACACAATGTTGTCAGTGACCAGAGCGGTGCGGTCTCCTCCGTTAAGACCCGCCTTCTCAATCTTAGCGGGATTCCCCCAGTCGGTCCAGTAAATGAAGCTAGAAGGACATAGATATGTTGTCAATAAAACACAGAAAACTAAAATACATCAGTTAGAAAGGACACAAATGAAGACAGGAGTCAAAAAAGGACTTTTGCATGCACACTAATAATCTGAATTTGATATGTAAACAGCACTTTCCATGTGGATATTCCGAATAAGGCCTTTTTTGGAATTTAGCATTTTCAGATTAAGACCTGTGTGATGTGCCGGTTTTATTCAGGTTTTAGAAACATTGTGTGGACATGTAGACAGCAGATTCAGAATCTACATCTCAATCAGTATTGTAAAGCACTGCCTGGAAGGCACTAGGATTAGGCAATGGCTATGCTTAGGGTTAAGGTTAGGTGCCTGGCCAGTGTTGCCTGGAAGGAGACGTTAAGGGCTTAAAACACCTTTTGAGTTTAGTTGGAATATTGTCTTTTTCGCAATAAAGGCCAAAACCAGATATTATGTGCATATGAACGTAGTCACTGGGCTTTTCTTGTCATTGTTAGACGTACTTGCTGTGGGGGTCGACCACAATCCCGCGAGGTTTGGACAAGCCTTGTTGGAAGAGAGTCTTGCGGCGGCTGCCGTCAGCTGTTGCCACGCTGACGCTGCTGCGGATGCTGTCCGTCCAGTACAGGTTACCGTGGATCCAGTCGTACGCGATGCCTTCAGGGGCATCGATGCCGCTGGAGATCACCACGCTGTGGTGAGCGGGGTCCTGGGCCGAGTCCATCTGAGCCCTGGATTGAAAAGTGAGGAGCCGGGCGTCAGGAAGGAATGGGAAAGAACAAAAAACACTGCTTTTCTTCTGATTTCAGTTCCTGCCCACCTGTAGATCTTCTTCTGGGAGATGTCCGACCAGTAGATCTCTTTGGCTGCCATGTTCATGTCGAGAGCCACGACGTTCTTCAGGCGGGGGATCACTCTGGTGTACTCGCTTTTGTCCAAAGTCATCTTTCGGACTTCGTGACGGTTGGTGAAGAAAAGGTAGGCGATTGTACCTAAAATATCAGAGCGGACAAGTGATTTTTTTAGTAATTTTGTGGGAATATTTAAAGGCAAACTGAAATTTGATTTGTTTTTCTTCACACATCAAACAATTTGTCCCAAAATTACACTAATGGTTCCTTTCAACACTCTTCACAAGTGAAATAAAGGATCAGATCTTGACGTTCATTGTGTTTTATTCAATTTCATAGCACTATCCTGACTAAACTTTGACATATCTGTGATAATCCATTGCCTTCATTACTCTGATCTTAACTTTTAGTCAAATCAATCAAAATGTTGGCTTTTTTCTAACACAGAAATTAGATAATTTCATATAAATGAGGTTTATTGGGTGTAAAACTAGTGCTAAAAAGTTGGTTCTAGTGTTGAATATTCTGTTGCTAATGGAAAAAAAGTGTAAACACGTAAAAATAAAAATAAAAAAGCAAGCAAAACAAAGGGAAAAAAGTGACAAAAATGTCCACACATTGTCTGTAAAAGTGTTAATTATGACCTGGGAGGACAACACAAACCGGGTTTGGGTAAAACAAACTTACAAACATACACAACCCCCATTCAAAAAGCTACAGCTGCAAAGATTAATGTCAACTATTAAATTAATTGCCAACGTTTTAGTAAATAATGATTTAATTATGGTTGGATTACTTACATGTACACGTCTTGCTTTTTTTACGCGCATGTAAATTAAGGAAATTATGAATTATGTTATCTCTTTCTCCTTTTTTTTCAAGCTTTTTTTCTATTTTGTTGGATAGGTCTTCTTCAAACTGCTGTTGTGTTTTTTATGTGGAATTTGACACGCTCAAAATAAATAAATAAATAAATACCAACTGTTTTGTCAATTAGTCATTTTTTTATGAATAAAAAAGTTTAAATTCTCTGATTCTAGCTTGAAATAAGCAAAAGTTTAGAGACTTCACATTTCAGAAGCAGCCTTGCACAGACTAATCCACACTAGGAACACACGAGGGAGCTCAATTTATTATTTTCTGATGATATTTACCAATGGCCTTGCAGGCTTTGGTTGCCGGGTCGACCTGGTAGCCCTCCTCACACTGGCACTTGTAGCTGCCAATCAGGTTGATGCAGATCTGGCTGCAGGTGTCCGGGTTGGCACACTCATCGATATCTGTGTCAAAGAAAGGAATAAAAATGAAATGAAACGCACATGACAGTGCAAAGACACAGCGTGCTGAGTCACTGCGTGTGCCAGATTTACACTAGCGGTCAAAAGTTTGGGGTCACTCCCAAATGTCCATTGGACTCCATTATAGACAGAATCCCATCCCAGATCGGTTGCCTTGTTTTTTTTAACCATGGCAGTTTCCAGATTACATTATGTGCTTACATCATTGCAAAAGGGTTGTTTACTGTTTTCTTAGTTATTTTTTTAAAATAATATCAGATTAGTAAACAAAATGTGCCTTTGGAACATTGGATGAATGGTTGCTGATAATGGGAAATGTAGATATTGCATTAAAGATCAGCCCCCCCACCCAGATCAGCTGGTATCCTGTCTATAATGGAGTGGAATGGACATTTGTAAGTGACCCCAAACTTTTGACCGGTAGTGTACGTGATCCCTCTGGATCTGGCGGCACCAACAGGGACATGGAAACGGTTGCGTCAGAGTAAACAGACTGCAACATTATCTGTTAATCTGAGAGAGAACATTCTGGATCAACAGAAGTACATTTCCAGGATAAAGCCTGATATCCAGCCTTTGAGTCTGGCTTTAGCTTCCGCCCTCTGTGTGTCGCCGTGTCCTTCGCTATGGGAACCAGCCATTGAGCTAGGGAGCAACAATGGTTTTGCAGAAGATTTGGATCTTCAACAACAGGTCCTGCTCGGTTCTTTCAGTAAGTGATTGTAAAGATTTACAAAAGAATATGTTTACGGCATTTCCTCTCTATCTGGGGCGTTTTGGGACCGGTTGGTGGGATTACTGTGGAGGAAATCCACACGGTAATGAGGTGTAACCATGTATCAGCTGATTCAAATAACTCACGGTGCTGCAGTGTGTCAACAGTTAAACTTCATTTATCTTTTATGTGGCGCATCTCTTGCCGGGAGACTGTTTAGCAGAGCCGGCGCCGCTGCAACCCGAGCTTAGCAGAGCCCGTGATTGGTTTAAAGCAGGGGTCCTCAAACGCATCACTGAAAGGTCTGCATGTAAAAAAAATTCTAACTCAGGGGTCCAAAATGATTGGCAATAAAAAAAAAAAACACTATACCGTCAAGTTGAGTACTCAGTGGTAAACTTTGGTACCAATACCACTACCTTTGTAGCATACTTTCTCTCTAATAACACTTTTTTTTCCAGATGTAAAAATAAGTCCAGAAGTTGCAACTACAGTCCGTTATGCTACTACTGTATGTTCAACGTCACAAAATATATCTAAAAATAGAAAACCTTACAATTCATGAAAGGTTTTGCATTTGTAACGCAAAGTACGGACCCGGGTTGACTTGTCGTTCGGTCCAATTGCGGACCTTGGTCCAGGCTTTGAGAAGCCCTGGTTTTAAGAAACGGCATTTTTCTCCTATCCCAGAATGCATTTGTGGTGTAGCCAGACCTTAGTCCCCATCACTGTGGAGAGTGAGCTGGCAACACGAGACTAAGAGAAGATAAAAGAGCATTTTTAAGTGTAACTGTGTGGCAGGGTGTTACCTTCACAGCGCTTTGTGTCAACCAGGTGAAATCCAGGACGACACAGGCACTCGAAGCCAAGCTTCAGGTCATTGCAAATATGCGTGCAGCCTCCGTTTTTGTACAGGCACTCATTAGAGCCTGCAGTGGGAGTAGGAAAAGGTTAACCATCTTTCTCTTCTGAGGATGTGCAGTCACTAGCAATTTAAAGCTGCAGACACCCTCATCAACACGCAAGTAGTAATTAACGAGACAGTTATGCATGAGACGCCGCGGTGCTCACCACATTCCCTAAGAGGCTCATCTGACCAATCCCTGCAGTCCCGGTGCTTGTCACACACCTTCTCCATGCTGATACACTCCCCGCTGCGGCACTTAAACCTGGTCGGGCCCTCACATTGGGTGGCTGGTAAAAAAAACAGAAGATTCAACTTCAGACACATACTAGAGATTGTTTTATTGAACTGCCAGCAGCCACGATAGGAAAGGGTAGAGGAAGAGATCGGTACCGTTGACGCAGCCAGCCTCATCACTCATGTCCCTGCAGTCGTACCGATGGTTGCACTGGCGGCTGCCGTGGACGCACGTGCCATCGCCGCACTCAAACTCGTCAGGACGGCAGGTGGGAAGTGCTAGAGGGACGGTAGAGACAGGTAGAAATGTGAGAACAAGAGATGATGAAACTACTGACAGCATATAATTAATAGGGGGCGGGGGGGGGGGGGGGGGAATAATCGATACAGCATAGTATCACGATATTTTCAGTGGAAATACTGTATCGATACACAGGCGCCAAGTATCGATCTTTTATTATATATGTGTTGGTCAGTTTGTCCCATTTTGCAGCAATAACATTAAACAGGACACAAAGAGAAACCCATTTCCCGATCCTTCCCCCATCCGATGGATACCGGGACTATAGTCCTGTGATTTACAAGTTTGCTACGTCACAACTTATTCAGCAAAGCTGTTTCCATCTCCCATTTTGCGCATCAACTCTTTTCGAAAAATGCAAAAACCACCTCAAAAAACATCTTTGGGAATTTTGCCGTTTCCATTATCATTTTCTAATCCGGGACTTCAAAAGGTGCACGTAAATACGGTGATGGAAACATGACACATCAAGAGGATAAGAAGGATTTTTTTGTAATCAGACTCACCACACTCAGCTTCGTCTGATTGGTCCAGGCAGTCGTCTCCTCCGTCACATTTCCAGCTGCCGTGGATGCACTCTCCGTTGCCGCAGCGGAACTCCAGGGACGAGCACTGATGGGCGGGAGCGGAGTCGGGCGCCTTGGTACCGCAGTTCAGGGGCCACTCGTCGGAGCCGTCCGGGCAGTCGATATCGCCGTCGCAGCTCCACAGGCGGGGGATGCAGGCGGTGCTGTTGCACTGGAAGGACCCGGGGCTGCAGCTGGTGACGGGGCACGAGACCTCATCGCTGCCGTCGTCGCAGTCGGCCTCGTCGTCACACACGAAGGAGGACGACACACACTGGCCGTTCCCACAGCGGAACTCGGTGCCTGTGCACTTCTTCGGCGCTAAGGGGGAAGACACATAACGGGACGGTCAGAGGACTGAAAGACCTGGAACTAGACCTAGAACCAGACCTGGAACTATACCTGGAACTAGACCTAGAACTAGACCTGGAACTAGACCTAGAACCAGACCTGGAACTATACCTGGAACTAGACCTAGAACCAGACCTGGAACTAGACCTAGAACCAGACCTAGAACCAGACCTGGAACTATACCTGGAACTAGACCTAGAACCAGACCTGGAACTAGACCTGGAACTAGACCTGGAACTAGACCTGTCACAATTCTCCATATTCACAATTGTATTTGACATTCAATTTATAACATTTGAAGAAAAACATTTGTTAATCATTTCTGGGGCATTTTTGGTCTTTAATTGACAGGACAGCTGCAGACAGGAAAGGGCGGGAGAGAGAGAGAGGGGGAAGACCTGCAGCAGAAGGCCTTAGGTTGGATCCGAACCCTGGGCCGCAGTGGTAAGGACTGGGCCTTGGTACATGGGGGCACACGCTTTACCAGGGGAGCTACAAGGGCGTCCCATAATTTTTTTCTACAGGGACAACAATGCCATAATAGATGGCAGAAGGGTGCTTAGCAACAACAATTTTGAGTTGAGTTTTCTCGTATTGCAGTTGATTGCACCATTAGTTTACTGTGATGCACCTGAAGGCACCATGGAGTCCCATCGGAGCCCACATGCTTTTCCTTTGTTTGCTTATAAAACTCCCTCAAGTGGAAGGCTAAATGTTGCCACGCGGCTACACTGTCTGTTGTTTTAGGTGGTGGGGATGGAGACAAAAAGCGGTACTTTGGGGAATCGCCAATCCGGCTTCGGATTTCAAAATCAAAAAACAAAATCCAAATCGAAAGCTCATTTCAATCGATTTCCAATTTAAACCGTGACAATCCAACAGGAGCACTTCATAGCAGGGAGAGGAGAGAAGGAAGATGTAGATTCTGAAATAAATAAATCACATACGATTGAGGAAACAATAAGACAGATGTGTGTGTGTCGTGGACTCGGCTTACCACAGCCGTCTTCATCAGCTCCGTTCTCACAGTCGGCTTTTCCATCGCAGCGCCAGGAGCTCGGGACACACTGGTTAAGGCGGTCCGTGCAGCTGAACTCTGTCGGCTTACAAGTTCTGGCCACTGGAAGTGAAATACACAGAAAAACCATAACTCAGACTATAAAACCATCACACTGAGGGATTGTGGGTAGGGCCAGGTGTGAATGCATTGCCATATCGCGTATATTGTCATGTTGAGTGATGCGCGATACTCACTGCAGGTACCGGGGAGCTCATCGGTGCCGTCGCTGCAGTCATCCGCGCCGTCACACACCCATCTGGCCGTGATGCATTTCCCGTTCCCACACAGGAACTGGTTGCTTCCACATGTTGTCAAAGCATCTGTAACAGAAACAACAAAAAAGTGTCATTGCTTTACTTGTCATCTATCAGGGGCCCATACAGAACGGCTCCTCGTAAACACCAACATGGCTGCAGATGAACAGAAGTGAAGTCAGATTTCTGCAGAACATGCTAGCCGCTGAGGGAAGCTCATAGGGACTGCAGTGCTTTGAGCTAGCTGCTAATGCTAGCATGGAAAAATGCTCAAAATGAAAATGATAATATACTATTGTTTGAAACAGGGATGCTTCTAAGGATGTAACGCTACACTGTACTCACGATCTGATTCCGGATCCAATTGTGAATCTTTCACGCAGTTGCTAGTAGCCAAGGAGGACACGGAGGATTAAAAAAACATGATGGACTCCTCAAAAGAGGCCATTATCATTATCTAATTTCACTGAATCTTCTTAGCCATAATTACAAATCCAGAGAGAGCTGTGTGGGGCGGATAGCCTTAAATTAGCTTTGTAGCAACTTATTTGCCAACGTCTTGAATGTAACGGACGTACATTAATATCAAAAGTTACACACTAAAATATGTACTACTGGTCAAACGTTTGGGGTCACTTAGAAATCCCCATTGCACTCCGATGTAGACAGAATACCAGCTGAGATCAGTTTCATTGTTTATTTAACCAGGGCGGCAGTTTTCAGATTACATTACGTGCTTACATAATTGCAAAAAGGGTTCTCCAATGTCTTCTTAGTTATTTCTTTAAAATGATGAACCAAACAATAAACAAACAATGGTAATCTATTGAGTGGTTGGTAAAAAATTGAACATTGACACAGCGATGTGCTTGGTGGACAATAAAGGTTCATTAATAGAGAGATCTCATTTTCCAGTCATTACATTATAGATAGATAAATTACCGTATCACAGCAGCTTCAAGACAGACACAAGACCACACATTTACTCAAACATATCCATACGAAGAAGTTAAAATACAAAAATATAAACAAAGCAGAGTTACTTTGCGCATTATAGAGTCTGATAGCAGCTGGTACGAAGGCTTTCCTACACCGCTCCGACTTGTTATTACGTTACGCTGGCCGAAATGGAAGCTCATCTGGAATGAGTTCATATGCTGAAGACACAGAGTCCCCGTCCCAACCCCCATCTTTAATGGACCTGATGAAGCCAGTGAACCAGAAGGAGCGATTAGACTGTACATCAGAGACACAGCATGTCAGGAGAAGGTACCAGAGGCCATTCCTGCCCCCCCCCAGGGACTCTAAACCCTGCATGGCCACCTGTTTCTGAACGTGTCCAAAGGGAGGGGTTTCCCTCCAGCGGCTAGGCAGCTAGCATTAATAACAGCAGTTAGCATTAATAAGAGACTCATACAGTGAGTGTAGAGCTGCGAGAATTAAATGACACTAACATGCAACTTATATTGCAGCCAATCAGCTTCCAGCAGTGTTGTTATTGCGAGTCTCTTTCTGATTGCACCACAGACATAAAACAGATTTACTCTTCAGCTCTGTGCAAGTTGAGCAACACTTGGCTTGAATAAACATTTCAGATGTTTCAGGACTCGGATGTGACGTTTTTGTGTTTGATATCGAGATTTACTGGAGGTCTTCACTTGTCTTCATAATGGTTTTAACCCTTGTGTTGTCGTCCTGTCGACCATGCAACTTTTTGTTTTTCTGGGTCAAAATGGAAACCTTATGATTGTCTCTTTCAAAACCTTTGCTGCTTTCCCCCCGGATGTTTTTGTCATTTTTTTCCAGTGCCTTTTGCCGTTTTTGTGGGTTTTTTTGTAGTGACTTTATTCAATTGTCTTTCATAAAAAAGTTACGTTTTTTTCTAAAAACTTTGGTCGAAAGACACTTTTCTGATAATAGTTTTTTTATATTTCAACATGGGTTGAATTTGACAACACAAGGGTTAAAAAGGTTTCCCAAAGTCCTAAATTGAACCTGCGGAAGCCCTGTTTAAATTAATCTCCACCTACTTTGACAATTGGTTTGAGAAAATATACTCTTATGTCAGCTTGTTAAATGTGAATATCTTCTAGATTCTTCTCTCCTCTGTGACAATAAACTGAATATCTTATAGAAACGAGACATTTGAGGACATCATTTCGGGCTTTCTGGGAACACTAATCCACATTTTCATCCTTTTCTGACATTTCAAATACCAAACAACTGATCCATTTACTGAGAATATAATCGACAGACTGACGACAAACAAAGATTCTCTTTTTAATTCAAATTAAGTATTAATGTGTAAGTACTTACATTTTCTTAGGTCTGTGCCCTAAAAGACAAATTTAGAACGTGAATTATGCATTGCTATGACTGGCTGACAACATTAACCATCAGTCAGACATCTGCTGCCACCACGGCTGATGAGAGTCTGCTTTTTATCTCTTACAGGTTGAGAGTTAAACATTTTTCACCACTGTTGTAGTATTTTATGACTCCATATTGATGTAAACTAATGGGTAATTAAAGTGAGATGAACAAACCAAAGACTTTTTTTTGACAAACCTATGGTGGCTTATAGAGGCAAACATTATGGACTATGGTGATATTTCATACATGCATTCAACCTCCCAGTGTCTTCATGCTTTGGACACTGTGTTTCATGGAGCCTTGAGATTCACCACAACCTTAAAATCTCTCTCTCATCACTGTTTGCTGTGTTCTCGGGTCGGGTGGTTCTCCCTCTCCATTCGGCGTTGGAAGCACTGGCGTCTGTTTATTTCTAAGGCAGTATTAGGACTTCTTCCTCCTTATCTGAACACTTCCATCCTCCCGAGGTCTGCAGGGACACATATCACCTGCGCTCACAAGATCTGGTTTTCCTGACAGTCCCTAAAGCCAGCCCTGACTTTGGCAAAAAGGCTTTTATTTTGTAGCCCCATGTGCATGGAATCAGCTTCAGAATGAAGTCCAGTTGAAGGAGTCGGTCTCATTTTATTCGTTTAAAGGCTTTTTAAAAGGACCTTGCAGAAAGGCAGTCTGGATGTCCCTGTTTTTATATTGATGTAGGACCCTGGTTTTTTTATGATGACATTATTGAATATGATGAGAGTGTTTATGTATTCACCGGTAAGTGTCTCTGTGTCTCTGTTTTTACCGGTAAGTGTCTCTGTGTCTCTGTATTCACCGGTAAGTGTCTCTGTGTCTCTGTGTTTACCGGTAAGTGTCTCTGTGTCTCTGTGTTTACCGGTAAGTGTCTCTGAGTCTCTGTGTTTACCGGTAAGTGTCTCTGTGTCTCTGTGTTTACCGGTAAGTGTCTCTGTGTTTACCGGTAAGTGTCTCTGTGTCTCTGTGTTTACCGGTAAGTGTCTCTGTGTCTCTGTGTTTACCGGTAAGTGTCTCTGTGTCTCTGTGTCTCTGTATTTACCGGTAAGTGTCTCTGTGTCTCTGTATTTACCGGTAAGTGTCTCTGTGTCTCTGTATTTACCGGTAAGTGTCTCTGTGTTTACCGGTAAGTGTCTCTGTGTCTCTGTATTTACCGGTAAGTGTCTCTGTGTCTGTTTGAAACTTTGCTGCTGCCACTTGCCAGGGCACTCTTGTAAAAGTGATTTCTTCTTTTGTTTTATCCTGGTTAAATAAAGGTTTGAATGAATGAATGAATTAACTTAAACGGTAACAGGTTTCATTAACTACTACTAATCGGTATTAGCCTTGAAAAACCAGTATCGGCCGATCCCTAATGTATTTATGACTCGGTGTGAAAGGCTCTGGATTATTGCCCTTGCCATTAAAAAGGTTTTATGTTGACAAACCGGGTCTTATCAATAGGATATCCGCGTAGGTACTACAAAAGAAAAAGTACACAGTAAAATACACTCAACTTGATTAACTGAGCGAGATTTCAAACATTACTTTTCCCTGAATCATGGAACTTATCGACTCTCCAGATCACTTCCCGTTCCCTGAAACCGATGACGCGTTACCCAAATCCAAGTTCATGTTGGTTATTTACTCAACGGGCTCAGGAGGGTCAGTCCCCGAAAGACAGCCTGTCCCAGACGTGGCAGCAGTATTGATCCGAGTACAAACGTGCTTCAGGAATAACATGTTTGTGGCCCGTTTGGCATAATATTTGTCTTGAGAGGGTGATAAAACATAATAATGTTAACATCGCCCTCTCATTATGTATGAAAAATGCTGTATAAATAAACTTGTTGATTACTAATAATAATACAAGTCTGCCTTGAAAAACCAGGATCAGCCGATTCCTACTTTTATCTGGTTTAAGGGTTTTTCTTGCTTGTACAATTTACAGCATTAAGTCCCAGAGAATCTCTTTTATATGAGAGCTAGATGTGTTTTGTAATTGACATTTCCCAAACCTAATTGATATGAAATTGGAAATGTAATCGCCCGGGAGTTTGTGTAAATGCGCGGTCCCCAGCCCTGTCTGCCTGTGACAGGTGAGGAAATGTGCACGGGCGACAACAACCAGTTCCAACATGTTTCACCACACACCTTTTCCCAGAACCAGCATACTGGGAACAGGTCGGCGGGTGGAACTCCAGGAATGTGTCTGCTGTTTGTATCGGAGGAGGACGGCTTCCAGTCATTACAGCCATGGAGGACTGGGGCAAAACAATTACATCTCCAATTAAAACCAATCTTTGTTTGAGTGATCTGGTGTTTATTGTACAAAAATCCTGAACTTAATCTTTCCATGTGTTAACCCTTATGTTGTCCTCGGGTCAAATTTGACCCTTTTTTAAAGATTTTTTTAAATCAGAAATATGGGATGTTGAAATAAGCAGAGAAAATTTTGGAAAAGTGTAAAACAACGTTGAAAAAGGGATGAAAAGTGACCAAAACATCTGGAAAAAGCTAGAAAAACACTGAGTAGGGACAAGAAAAGTAGGACTAGATTTTTCTGCTGTTGACGGGAAGGCAACACAATAAATCTTTAAAGTTAAATATTGCAATATAACGTTAGTCCTTTTAAAGCTATAGTGCCTAATTTCTGTCGCCCCCATGAGGAATTCAAAGTAACAACAACAACACTGTCAGCGCATCCACTGATACAAGCCTTCCATTATCACGCACCCCCTGTCCTCCCTCACACAGTTGCTAGTAGCCACGGAGGACACAGAGACATCAGCCAAATCGCCCATGTTCCATACAACGCACTTTGTAAGTAAAATGAAGGATCACTTCACTACTTTCATTACATTTTGGGTTTTATTCAATTATATAAAATTTAAAAAAGAATAATTAAATAGTTTTAAAACAGTATATAATGACTAAACTTTGACATAAACCACTCTGTGATCCAATCAACATCCTCTGGTCTTCAACATTAGTCCAAATAATTCATAATTTCAGCTCTTCTGACTCAAAAATTAGAAATCATTTCATATAAATGAGCGTTTGTTGACCATGAATTTGTAGAATGAGTGTAAAAAGGGTGTAACAAGTGTGTGTTAGTGGTGTAGAGTAGGGTGGTAGTGGGGGGGGAAACGTTAAAAAAAAGGGACAACAACCTTTTTTAAAGCGTAAAAAACATGAAAAAGTGTTCATTTTCAAAACAACACTGGTATACAAACTATTTGGGGGGGGTGATTTCTTTATGGAAAAATTAACTTGGTGCATTATACATATATATATATATGAAAAAACATTTTTGCTTCTTGTTTGTACAATTTAAAGTATTCTCCAAAAATCTGTTTTATATCTGAGCTAAAAACTCTGAAACTCAAGGGATGCTGTCACTCACTTCAGCAACATGGGGCGTTGCAGGTAATACATGATGGGGGGGGGGGGGGGGGGGGGGGGGCTAAACTCACAACAGGCTGGATATTGCATCATATAGGTGGAGTAACCTACAGAGAATGCATCTAAATGTTCTCATAATAGTTGTTTCTACATTTACATGCAATAAGGATTCAAAAATAAAAAAAGATGTAAAGCAAAATAAATGCATGGTTGTTATTATGGGAGAATGTGAGGCAGAGTGGAGGGGAACTCATCCATTATGAGAGGGAGAGATTTGACCTACATTGTGTGAATAATTGCCCCCCCACCCCCAGCACCACGACCACCACGTTGCACCCGAGCACTGCCAGAGGACAGGAGTGGGCAATTTACACCCACACGGAAAAAAACACACACAAAATATCCTACTCATAATCTTACTTCAAAACATATTTCCATTAAACATCATCAAGCTGACGCGCAGACGGCTTTTACCTTTGTTTGGCGCAGTTAAAAACGCCGCTAATTAATGACATCATTGCGCAATTGCACAAAAGCTGAAATGAAGAATTTGGACTTACTCGTCTGAACGAGGGAGAAGAGGAGAAACACCAGAGCCGCGTGACACGGCCGTGCCATGTCTCTCTGCTGCTTCGTCTTAGCTGGAAGTTGCATCCACACTGCAGTTAGTCTCTGATGAGGGGGGGGGGGGGGGGGGGGGGGGGGGGTAGTTAGAAAGTTTCTGTAACACCAAACGCTCGTGCTGCTGTATCAGAGATGCTGAGGAGGGATGCTCCGGACACTGATCTGCTTTACAACATCAGACCCATTTCAATGTGGTCAGCGTGGGGGGGGGGCGGGGCCGACAGGGGGGGCGGGGTCTGGACTGGTGGCGTGATCCCTGAGGCGAACAGCCCCAACAATCGGGAGGCGGAGCCCCGTGCACATGGATCTCATATGAGGTTAACCCTTTCAGGAGAGGCAGGAGAGACGCGCGCACACACTCAAACTATGCATGCGTAAATGGGTCGTAGCGGGGATTTGGGAGACCCGGATGAGTGTTTCTTAGGGGCCCTAAAGTCGTTTAAGGTCAAGGTTAAATCATGTAGGTCTCTGGGCCAGAGGGCATCATGTGACGTGCCAAATGGATGTGAATGACCTGAAGTTTCACGAATTATAACCTTATTGTTATTATTATTCATAACATGTGAGCCAACATTGTGTTCTTGATGCATCTTTTCTCTTGTAATACTATCAGGTAATCTGGACTAGTTTCCCCCAAATCCCCCCCCCCCAAGCAAATAAGATCTCCCTAATCAACTGGTTTGAAGTCCAAAAGTTGTCCCCAGATGTGTCCTCTGCCATTCAATATTTAAATAATACCAAACAACCCCAAAAAAATCCATCATGTTACACCGTCCACTTCTTCTACTCACGGTGTCACTTCCACAAAAATACACACTCACACACACACACACACACACAGACACAGATAGACACACATACACAGACACACACTCAGAAAAACACACACACAGACACACACTCAGGAAGACACGCACACAAACAGAGACACACCCAAACAATACAGAGTAAAACTTTCTATTAAAATACTAACAACAGTCCATAAAGTCATTAGTGGATCCGTTTCTATCAGTTTTTATGCGTTTTTATGCGTTTTTATCCGTTTTTATCTTCATTTCACTCTTTCCTGTATTGAGGTCGGTCACCTCACATGAAACAACATGTTAGTTCAGGTTCAAAGTCTCGAACGTTGCTGCGTCCGTAAAATAAGTTTACAACGTAAAGAGGAGGAGATAAAGAACATGTGAAGAAAGAGATAAAACCTTCGTAACAACAGCCTTGAACCAGCCGAGAGAGGTCACATGGTTCAGAAACAGCTGGAAATCAGAATAGGGTTAATAACCCAGATGTTTCTTCTCAACATCTTCCATGGAGGGGACACGGGGACGTCGAAGACTGAGAACTTCAGGGGCAAGTGGGACGTTTTCCACAGAGACATGTAAACACATCGACCAGTTTGCTGTCTCAGGAAATGTTATTCAGATAACACGGAACCACCCTCGATCCTCTGGATGGACCAAGTCCGTTTCATCATGTGAACCAGGGCTGTAGTCAAGACCACCTTAGTCAAGACCGAGTCCAAAGAGGTTCGAGTCTAAGACAAGACCGAGTCCAAAGAGGTTCGAGTCTAAGACAAGACCGAGTCCAAAAAGTTTCGAGTCTAAGACAAGACCGAGTCCAAAAAGTTTCGAGTCTAAGACAAGACCGAGTCCAAAAAGTTTTGAGTCTAAGACAAGACCGAGTCCAAAAAGTTTCGAGTCTAAGACAAGACCAAGTCTAAGACAGGTTTGAGTCTGAGACAAGACCGAGAGTCCAAAAAGGTTTAAGTCTAAG
>NC_048421.1:1904759-1906553 GCF_013103735.1 Etheostoma cragini | reverse complement strand
CTCTCTCTCTCTGTGTGTGTGTGTGTCTCTGTCTCGCTCTCTGTGTGTGTGTGTCTCTCTGTCTCTGTCTCACTCTCTGTGTGTGTGTGTCTCTCTGTCTCTGTCTCTGTGTGTGTGTGTCTCTGTCTCGCTCTCTGTGTGTGTGTCTCTGTCTCGCTCTCTGTGTGTGTGTGTCTCTCTGTCTCTGTCTCTGTCTGTGTGTGTGTCTCTCTCTCTCTCTCTCTGTGTGTGTGTGTCTCTGTCTCGCTCTCTGTGTGTGTGTGTGTGTGTGTGTGTCTCTGTCTGTGTGTACGTGTGTTTTGGGATCCAGCAACATCTCAAAATCAGAAATACTTTATTGATACCCGAGTGTTACAGTTGGAAGAGTTTATAAATACCAGAGTAGAAATATGAATAAAGAAATCTAATGAGTGTGTATACGTACGTCATTTACATAGTTAAAGACATTTCTATGATGCAGTATTTATATAATTAAGGACTTGTAATGGGGATCAGTAATAATGAATAAATAGTAGCAGCAGAGTATGGCACATATTGTGAGTGTTATTGCACAAAACAGATAACCAGTTAATCCAGTAAATGGGGAATGTCCCATGGGGGGTGAAGAGGTTTAACTCCCCGGGACAGTCTAGAAAACCTTTCATTCAGGTTCTCCAGTCCGCCCCGGGACCAGCGGACCCGGTTTCAGCAGAGGCCTAAAAATACCTTGTCACTTCTTATTAAATGCCCCACGATGGGCAGTACAGCGAGTACTGAGGGGGGGGGGGGTTGGCCCGCATTGGACAGAAAATGGCTCTGGACCACGACATGGCTCTGGACCAGTACACGGCTCTAGACCAGTTTATGGCTCTGGACCAGTACACGGCTCTGGGCCAGGACACGGCTCTGGACCAGGACAGGGTTCTGGACCAGGACACGGCTCTGGGCCAGGACACGGCTCTGGACCAGGACACGGCTCTGGGCCAGGACACGGCTCTGGACCAGTACACGGCTCTAGACCAGTTTATGGCTCTGGACCAGTACATGGTTCTGGGCTTGATTAACGAGCCTTTAGGGTAACTCCTGTGTATTTATTCAAATACTGTAATGAAATGCGAGTTAGAAGTACTCGACTTGACTTAAATATCTTTATTCTCTCATGTGTTATACCTACTTTACTATTATACTGTTATACTACTATACTATATACTATACAATTATATACTATACTACATTTCAGAGGGAAGTATCAGCAGTGGAAGACGTGTCCACATCAAATACTTCAGTAAAAGTAGCAGTACCACAATATGAAAATACTCTGAATGTAGTTGGAGCATTTTCCCCCATGTGGGACAAATAAAGGTTTTCTAATCTTATCTTATCTCATTTAGTTTCCAGTGATTTAAAGCTACAGCGCGTAGTTTCTGTCTCTCCCATGAGGACTTCTTAGTAATGACAACACTGTCGGCGTGTCCACGTGATACAAGCCTTCCGTGACTGTGTGTGGTTGCCTGGCTGCTCTTGTAGTAATGGGTAGTAATGGGTAAATGGGAAGCGGGGGAATTACCCAATAGGGCTTCTGGTCTGGACCGAGTCCAGGTGTCTTTATTGTGTTGATGATAATATAATATTGGAGGGAAAGTGAAACCCAAAATGATTGTCTTGATACTGTCATGCATAAGACCTTTTTTTGTCCTGGACTCAGTCTTGACTCGGACTCAAACCTTTTTAGACTCTGTCTTGTCTTAGACTCAAACCTGTCTTTGGACTCAGTCTTGTCTTAGACTCAAACCTGTCTTTGGACTCAGTCTTGTC
>NC_048421.1:1870376-1904659 GCF_013103735.1 Etheostoma cragini | reverse complement strand
GGGGGGGGGGGGGCGGACAGACACTGTTTCTACACTGAGACATTTCTTGCAATAACCAAATGATACTAAACACTTAGTCCTGCTACTTCAGTAAGACAACAAATGGCTTGTTGAATTTAAAACACACAAGAGAAAATCCCGTTAACACCTTTATTCCACTAATTAAACATAAAAGGCTCCGCTATAAAAGGGTTACATTTTTAAAATCGCGATGTTTTGCAGCCTTTCACGATGTGTTTGTTGTGCAACTTGTTATCGCGATGCAGCCCTAGTTTCCAGAGTAGAAAAAGAGGACCAAAATAAAGGACTTCTGTCTGAAAGTACACATTTCAGTGTTCAGAGACCCATCATGCAATGCAAACGCCACCTTTCAGCACATGGGGACACATTCCTGCACCGCTCTGCTGTCATTGCGGCCCGCGGGCAGGGAGAGTTTCTCAGTTATAACATAGTATTTTGGAAGAAGACACATTTGGTTTCATCACCTTGGCTTTGGGAGAGAAGAGGAGATTTGACACTGTATTGGAAGAGGAAGAAACAATGAAAGGTTGAAGGGGGAAAGTTGTTGAGCAGCCTCCCGTCCCTGTCCCTGTCCCTGTTACTTCCATGTGTTTTTGAGGACATGCTTACACCAGATTTAGTGAAAGATACTCAGTAACACACAAGGCTCCTGGGTAATCTCTCAGCCGGGTAATACCAACAAGCCCAAAGAGAGAATATCACTGCTGGACACTACTACTGGATCTTATACGTACGGTGGCCGATAGGGGCCAACGCCCTGCAACTTAAGAAAACACACAGAAAACACAAGCTAATTAAAACATAATTAATTTGACAACACATGCACAGCTTTTAGCCAACACACACAACAAAACCACATACACAAATGCGCTGCAAATACAAAAAAAAAGATGCAAAATGAAGGGCAGACAAACCCTAAAAGCAAATGCAACAGAAAAACGCTGCGACCAGTTTACACAGCGGAAGGCGAGGTTATACACAGAGAGGAAGAGGGAGGGAGGGAGGGGAGAAGAGGACAGTGGAGCGGTTTCCAAGGAAAAGAAGGGGAGGGGGAAGAAAAGAGGAATTATAGCACATCCCACATGTATGTTTTAAAATAAAAACATGATTTATGAAACCATGTCAATAATTATAAGGCTGTTATAAAATTATTCTGTGCAAAATAAGGTATGTATAAAGGCTTTAACCCTTGTGTTGTCCTCCCGGGTCCAAACCGACAAAAATGTGACATTTTGTCCCTTTTTCAGACTTTTTTTTTTAGTTTCCACTACCACCACCTTCCTACCAATAGTTTTACCCTACATGGTGAAATTCATGGTCAATAACCCTCATTTATATTAGAATTATACCTAATATTTGAGTAAAAAAGCAGAAATTATGAATCATTTTGTCTAATAGTTAAGATCAGAGAAATGAAAGTGATCAGTTGTATTTGCAGCGTTTGAGCGTTGGAAGGAATCCAATCCATATTTTGTGGCATTTTTGTTAAAAATAAACCCATATCTTAGATATAGACATTTTTTTGAGGGGTCAAATTTGACCCGACAGGACAACAGGAGGGTTAAGTTGTCCTACACACTTCAATTGATAAGATATATGTAGCAGGGGGTCCCTGCTCTATCGCTCTCTCAGTTAAAGGCTCCTTGGATTTAAAAGCAGTGAAGAACACGGATTTAGCCAAAATAAACCCAACAAAGACCAGGAATAAAAGTGAAAAATGACTAAAAGCTGTTGAGAAGATGATGGTAGCAGGATGTAATGTTGTCAGGAGGCCCTCTAGTGTCCAGATGTGATGAGTGCAGGTAATTAACAGGTTGTGGTGCGTTCATGGACAAACAAAAGTCCGATCAGATTAATTACGAGATGCCTTTATTGTACTTTTTGGAATCCAGTGACACCGACACGAGAAAATGGTCCTGCCCCTCCCCCCCTCCCTCCCCCTTCACATACCCAGCCTGAGAGGGAGGGGCTGCAGGGTGGGAGGTCCCGCGATCCCGCTTGTAGTCTTAAATTAAACACAGAGATAATAGCGAAGACACATCCAGGTGCATTTCCACAGACACGCACGACATGCATTCAAAAAACTTCAGCGAACGCAGTGACTCCTGGTTCACATGTACGCTCTGTCTTAAAGTAAAAAGACGGCAAAATGAATACCACTTAAAAAAAAAACAAAAAACAGTAAGCTTTCTTTATGGCCCACGATCAGTCTATAAGTCAGGCTCTGTCAATTTTCCACTTAACAGGAGAAAACAAAAAAAAAGGCAAAGAGACACTACTATTCATACTTGGAAAAATGGTTTAAATATGGAAGTGAATGGGTCGTAGCTTTTTTTCCCCCAGTTGGGTTTCAATGAATGGTGTACTTTAATGAGAATACAACTGTCTCACTAAAAACCAGCTCATCTAGGTAAAACTAGGCCTTCTCCACCAACTGTCTCCCTGCTGTATCTAAGTAAAATATATAAAGTCCAGTCCAGGGGCTCAGTGGGCCGTTGGTCCGATCAGGAGGGGTCACCTCAGTCCTCCTCGCTGCCACTGGCCGAACGCTCCTGGAAACAATGATGGACTTGTGTTATTAAAGAGAAGAAGTACACAGAGGACCACACCACACACACACACACACACACACACCAGGGTTATAGGGGGGGTGAAATGAATCATTGCATCCATGCAGGGACAGACCATCATAGATGAATGCCTACTGAGGGTTTTACGGTCGCTGCTTTTGTTTTTGCCTTTTGTCTGCTGTGTTCAAGAAGTGTCTCTTTTAAGAGCAGATACAATATGTATGTATGTATGTATGTATGTATGTATGTATGTATGTATGTATGTATGTATGTATGCATGTATGTATGTATGTATATATATTTTGTTTGAGGAAGTGATGCATCGTGACATCAAATCATCGTAGACAGGATCATTTGAACTGAATTGAATCATGAGACCAGTAGAGCTTTCTACACCCACACTTTAAGGATACAATAATTGTTTTGAATTTTGATTTATTTGGGACTTTTGGATTTCATTTTTGTCTAGTTTGAGTTTTTCAGAATAGCTCTCAGTTTTTCATTCTATCAAATACTTAGATTTTTGCAGCTCCAGTTATTATAGTTTCAAATATTTTTAATTGTATTTTAAGTACAGACAATTGTACTTTAGTACGTTCCATCTGTAGGCAGAAGTTTTTTTTGTTTTTTTTTCCGAGGTTAAAGTCAGAAACACGCCTCCTGATCTCAGGTTTCCAAACTCGGGACTCTGACAACCACCAAGTACCCCGAGCTCAAATCCAACATGGCTGCACCAAGCATCAGGAGTGATAACAGCTGTAGCAACAAACAGTTATTAGCACTTCGTCTTATTTGTGTCTCACTACATCTGTCTTACACACTGTCCGGTCCAGCTTCAACTCTGCAGACATGTTGTTTTGGTGTTTGTATGCACAAAAAAACGCTAACAATGGCTAACCTGGCTAAAGCTAATGAATACGGTTAGATAATACCTGGATAAGGACACTGGAATCTGTGCAATATTTAATATTCAACCATTTAATTTCATTACTGTGCAAAATGTATTAATACTTATCTTCTTTCACACAATGTGTATTCAAAGCTATTTTATTTATGTACACAGTTGCTCTCCAGACTCAGGACTGTAAACCAGCCCCCCCCCCCCTCTCTTTTTTCTCTGCACTACCTACATTTTATATTTTGGACTTTATAATTTTGATATTTTATATTGTTATCTTACATTTCTTATATTTTTGTGCCAACACTGTAAAGGGGTTGCTTCAATGTCGTTGCCCAGGTACTGTACTTGTGTATAATGACAATAAAAGGCTTTCTATTCTATTCAATGAAAACAATGAAAATCTGCCTTGTAACTGGAACCCATTCAACGGGGGTGTGACGTCATTCACAGCTCCGGCTCCGGAGGATGGAACGGCTATTAGTTTGGTCTCAGTGTCTCTCTCAGCGGGACGCCGTCCCCGTGTGCGAGCATCTCGTCTCACCTCTTCCTGTTCCTCCTCGCTGTCGTCGTCGCTCACCACCGGTTTGGCCCGGGCCCCGCGGCCCCTCCGCCGCTGTCCTTTCCCCCCTCGCTCCCCTTTCTCCTTCCGGCTCAGCTTGATCTTCACCTTCACCGAGCGAGCTGTATGACAGAAATCCAGAGATCGGGTTTAATATCTGCGGTTGAGGCTTTTTGGCGTTGGGCGTGAACAACGCCGGGTTCCTGATACTCACACTCAGACTCCGAGCCTTCGTCCAGGTCGTCGTCCTCTTCCTCGCTGTCCTCCCCTTCGCTCTCGTCCTCCTTCTCGATCTTCTGTCTCACGCTGGTGAAGACGGACTGCAGCACAATGGAGTCCTCGTAGATCTGAACGGTTTAACATGAAGAGATTTATTATAATAACCTCTCTCCTTTGCTCTGAGAAGCATTTTACAGACTGACGCCTTTTTTCTACTTCCGGTGATTTGAAGCTTTTTACAGATTTGCACTTGGCAAGAAGCGTAAGGCACAGGTGTGTTTAGGACGTGTCCAAATCCACTTTTGCTGGTTTACCGTTGGAAAAAGGGTCCGTGTGCATGGTTCAAAAGGGTTGTACTTCATTCATTGCAGGTGTGTTCTGGGCTTAACATGCAATAAATCAGTGTGTCATCTCCTATTCCCTTTGACAGCCAGGCAAGTTTGTACCTTGGTGCATTGCGATTATGATGGCGGATTTGCACCCTCATATTTATATTCGTAATCTTTTGCGTGTGTGTGCCGTTGTGCGTACCCTGCATAGTGTGCATAAGGCCCATTTTACTAATGCACTGTTAAAATAACAATGAAATGCTGCGCTACTGAGTTCAGACCAGGTTTTTGTTGGTCAATGGCTTCATCACTTCCCACTGCCACAAGATAGCAATACGCCCAGAATGCACCTGAACACACCTCCCTGTAAGACCAGCACGCCCAGAATGCACCTGAACACACCTCCCTGTAAGACCAGCACGTCCAGAATGCACCTGAACACACCTCCCTGTAAGACCAGCACGCCCAGAATGCACCTGAACACACCTCCATGTAAGACCTGCACATCCACAGATGGGCGCAGGTGCATTTTTGTTATTTAAACAATGTGAGCGCAGGACGCTAAAATTAACAACTGTGTCGGTCTTAAACTAGCAAACACAAAGACACTAGCGTCTGGCTTTGCGCGGCGCCGGGTGCAAGATCGGGCTCTAAGAACGTTTGGTAGACGTCTAACTCACCCAAATATATCCAATTTGGGTTAGTTTATGGCTTAAAGGGTAATTTCAAAGGGTATTTTCAACCTGGACCCTATTTTCCCGTGCATTGGTGTCTAAATGGTTAACGTGAACCAAACTCTGATATTTGGTCCAGTAGTTAGCCAGCCCGCTGCAAACCGGGATGCAATGTGACCCTACAGGACAAATGTTCTCCTTTAACCTCTGTCCACTAAAGGTTCTGTTTTTACCGCTGACAGGCTCAGATTATTTTTCTAACTGTCTGACAACGTTATGGAAAGGATCCCTACAACGTTAAACCTTTGTGTTAAAGAGTGAGATCCCTCTTATTTAACCAGAAACAGCCCTGAAATTGCCATCGCCAAACTAACCAGACTCCGTTTAAATAATCATCACTTTTAGCGTACATAGAGCCTGTATATTTTCACATGTAAATGAGTGAATTTAGGGATTATTTCAGACCAACCAGGGTGGTGATCATTGAACAGTGAAAAGATAAACCACGAAGGCTGTTGATAGCTTTATTTTGCTTCTGTCGACTTAGAATAAAGCGTGTTATACGATGATAAAATGACCCTTTATTCACATGAAGTCTGGTAAGTTGGGAGACTTCCTGGCAGTTTCAGGTTAGACAAAAAGGATTTTACTCTTTAACAAAAAGGTCTATCTCTGTAGGGATCCTTACCATTACGTTGTCAGACACCTAGAAGAATAAACTGAGCCTCTCAGCGGGAGAAACAGAACTTTTAGTGGACGGAAACTGAAGTGTACTGAACAACGTTAACGTTACATTGCAGTTTTTTTAGCTGCGGTCAGGCTCACAATCACAAGACACAAAAACATGGGAGAATAGGGTCCAGGTTACGTTGAGTTACAGTTCACTCACCAGAGACCCCTCCAGGTTGAAGGTCTGGGCGTTTTGACACAGCAGCATGACGTCCTTCTCCAGGTCGTTCAGGCTGCGGTACTTATGGCTGCGGATCCTCTCCTGATGGAGGGGGGGGGGGGACAACGGAGAGCAGCAGTCAGACCAACCGTAGATACTCAGATAGAGAGATAGAGTCAGACTTTATTCCTCCCAAACTGGGAAATTACGAGGGGTGTGCGAAACCAATTTTGAAACGCAATTCAAGCTCTACAGATCAAAAAAACAATTCATATTTAAAACATGATTCTTGTGATTCAAAAAATTATTCATGTGATTCAAAAAATTATTTATGTGATTATTGTATGTTTACTGCAATGTGTGTATACACACACACACACACACACACACACACACACAGTAACTACGGTACATATACATATACATACTGTATACATATCTTTTTTTGAACAGAGAATCGTTTTTGAATCAAAAATGGATATTGTGATCGTAAAAAATCGGAATTGGGACATTTTTTGAATCGTACACCCCTCGAAATGACTCTGTTTTCACACACATCACACCCCCACCCTCACACCCACACTCACACCCCAAGCTAATGGTGAAAATGTCACCATGCAGAACACATGGGCGTGACTCTTGATCCCTACCTTGATCTTTCTGAAGTCCACAGGCTTGCGGATGAGCTCGTAGTACTCGGGCAGCTCCTTGCGAGAGGGCAGCTGGATGAAGACTTCGCTCAGCTGTCGCCCGTTACTACTGAGACAAGGGCTATGGTTTCTTAGCATCTCCGTTACTCAATGCGGAGTCTAAAATCACTAGGGCTGCAACTAACTCACAATTACTTTCATGGTTGATTATTGTTATTATTGGTAAGAGAAAATGTGGTTTAGGGTTTCTCAAAGTTCAAGGTTAAGTCCTCGAATGTCTCAAAAAAAACAAATATCAAAGATATTCAGTTTACTAGAATCAACTAGAACATATTCACATTTAACAAGCTGCAATCAGAGAATCTTAAAGCTACAGTAGCTTCTGTCTCCCCCATGAGGAGTGTTGAGGTAATGACAACAAATTAGCTGTGTTGCAACTCCTCTGGCAATGGCTTGAATGTAAAAGACGTTGATTAATATCATTTCTTCAGATGACAGTGACATTCATACGGCGCTTCTCTCTAACATTACCTAGCGTGCTGACAGATATGCGGTACTGTTCTCACCCGTCCTTATACTTGATGACGGCGTCCACGATCTTCTTCATCTTCTTGGTGAGGGACGGAGGGTTAGGCGAGAGCTTCTCGGCGGGCGGGCGGCCGCGTTTCTTCGCCTTCTTCACCTCCTCGTCCTTGTCCCGCCCGCGGCCGCTGCTGGAGCTGGGCGTGGCCGGGCCGCCGTCGTGGTCGCGGTCTCTCTTGCGCTTTCTGGTCGTCTTTTTGTGACGCACTTCCTCTTCGATGTCCTCTAGATTTCCCTCCTCTATGGCCTGTGGCGAGGAGAAATTATCAGTGACCAAAAAAATAAATAAACTTCTTTACATGGATTCCCTTTGATCTCGTAAAGATGTAAAGTCACTAAAGTCATTCTAATGAACGGGAGCCTTAATGCACAAAAACATTAGCACAACAATTTGTAGGATAGCCTACGACAATACGGTGACTGCCAGTCGGTCACATGTAAAGTGAAACAATGAAGGGGACAGTGAGCCGGGTCCGCAGCATTGTGACATCATGGTTGAAACAGAGGCGTGGCAGTTGAGTTTAACCGACAAAAAGGTGACTGTCCTGCGACAACGAAAGTTAAGATTAGGCACCAAAACGACAAATTAAGATTAGAGAAAAATGCAGTTTGGGGGAAGTACCGGTTCCCTTAAGTAGCACTTGCGGGGACAATTTGCCGTTTCCCTGGAGAAGGCATCCCTTAACTTCTTCAGGGACCCAAACTCCGCTCGCCGTCTTGCAACCGGCGACTAGGACTGCACGATTCAGGGGGAAATATGAATCACAATGTTTTTGCTTAGAATTGATGTCACGGTGGACTGTAGCTCGCGGAGTTAGTGCACCCGCCCCATGTTAGCTGAGTCCTGCAGCGGCCCGGGTTCAAATCCAGCCTACGGCCCTCTGCTGCATGTCATCCCCCATCTCTCTCCCTCCCTCTTTTACATGCCTATCCACTGTCTCTCAAAAAATAATCTCTCTAAAATAATCTAAAAAAAAAAAAGATTTGATATCGCGATTCTCTTCCACAATTTCTTTTAGCATCTTCAGCACATCACTAAAAGCGAGTAAACACAGATGACATATGATAGCTCGGCATAGAGGCTTCAATGAAGACAATACACAGTCTATGTTTAAAACTCACAGAAGAAAGTAGTAGCGTTTGTTGTGCAGTCGATTCGTAAATTTAAATAAGAATCAATGTCATTAAAAAAAAAAAAAAAAATCTTTTACAGCGGCGGCCAACGTGGTGCATTCGTTAATAAATATGCAGAACACTTGTGGGTTACTTTGCATAGCAGCATGTACGAAGGGATCATGAGAACAGCCTGAAGAGGACAGAACCTGGTCCCACCTTCAGCCACTGTTTCTCAGTGAGCGAGTCGCTGTAGTCCACTTCCTTGCGTTGGCGCGATCCGCGGCCAAACATCTTCTCCTCCTCCTCTTCGCAGGTTAGCCTCTCGACCTCGGCGTCGTCTTTCAGGATCCAGCTGGGCATGTCGTCCTCCTCCATCAGACGTGGCTTCCTCTTAGGGTTGCGGGCGTCCTCGCGGCGTCGATCCAGGTCCATGCGCTGGAATTAAGAAACGAAAACGCAGTGTGTGATTTGTAAGTTTAATGATAACTTTAGTTGTATAGCTCTTTTCAAACATTGTGTGCTATCAAAACACTTACACTTTCATATGGCTCTTTGTAGTTTTGCTCATTTAAAGCCAATGCACTTAATTGGAAGTTGCTTTGGATAAAAGCGTCAGCTAAATTAGATGCAACGTAACAAAAAAAAGGGAAAAAGGGAAGAGCTAAAAGTAGAAAAAGTGACAGTAGAAAAAAATCTAAATTTTCATTTTTAAACTAATTTGAGTTTTAAAAGAGTCAACCAAGCTCGTGTGTTTTATTTTTTTTTAAGCTGCCAGTGTCTATTTTACATTATAATCCTAGGGAGTAAACCGTGTTTTAAAAACAACTCCAGCGCAGAGTTCTCTTGCTGCCGTTCAGAGCGTCTTTCTGAAGAAGAAAAAGGTTAGTTCTGAATAAACTGACGCTCTACGTCAAGCACGTTTTTGACAGCCGACCAATGACAAGCGGAGTAGCCAGACCTGTCGTTTCCATAACAAGAACAACGGGAGTCTGAGCACAGAGTTAGACGGTATGGCCGAGTGCTCCTTGTACAGGGAACTCACTTTGTTTAATTAAATGTTAGCCCCGCTCTCTCTATCTGTCCTCCAGCTCGCTCCACCACTTTGTTTAATTAAATGTTAGCCCCGCTCTCTCTATCTGTCCTCTAGCTCACTCCACCACTTTGTTTAATCTAATGTTAGCCCCGCTCCGCATAGCGGTCTAGCCAGGATACTGTAGCAGTAGTTACAGAAACGAAAGACGCCCTCGGCTGCTTTATGGAATAAAATGCTGGCAGCTTTTTTGTTTTTAACTACAAAAAGTGGACTAGTCGACTTTTCCAGAGTCCCCGCTTGCTTTGTGGGCTACTTTGGGATTAATGGAGTCAGATTATAAAACGCCAGTACTTAATAATTTATATTAAAAGAGGGACTAACCATGAACTGTTCAAACTCCTCTTCACTTCTGGCGATCATCTGATTGACCGTCTCGTCATCGGGCACTTCGTCTTCCTCCTGCAGACAAATAAAGACGTGTGATTGGACGGAGGTGCAGACGGGTTAATGTGGCACCTCAGAGCCACGTCTTTGAACTAGCAACTCTCACCTACACAGAAGGGGGGGAGGATGTATTCAAATCAGTGTAAATAGCTTAGCATTTGTGAATGTTTGAGTTATCAGTAGAACTGTGTTGTCCTGTTACAGTTAGGAGGCAAAAAAAGCATTATTTAAGGATAGAAAAGCAGAGAGAGAAAAAGAGGGATACAAAGAAGCGATGCGCCGATTAACCTTTGGGCCAATACTGAGGTTTAAAACTACAATTTGGCAGATAGATGCTTTTGTTATTATTTATTCCCTCTTTTGTGCGAGGGAAACTCTTCAAGAAAATAACTACATATTAACTAAAATAGACATTTTTAAAAGGATTAAGCCCATCATTATCTCTGAATGAGCACAGATTCATGAAACAACCTTTAACTTAACCTTCTTCACATAAAACCAATGTTTTTAGCTGCGATACAACTACATGATTAATGAGGAAACACTTCAGGACTTTCAAAGCTCAACAAAAACAACCTTTTTGTGAAACTAAATAAATGTAGATTTATAGAAACATATATATATCACTTTGGGTTTTTCGTACACAAAACAACGTTGTAGTAGCTAATCTTTCAGACAGTGTCAAATTCTCTTTCACTTTTCTTTCATGAAGAAACCACCATGAATGTGCACAGCATCCATTGCCTTCTTACATCACGCCAGTCGTGTGTAGCCAGTGGCTTCTTCCCAGGATTTAATTTAATTTTACTTCCTCCCGACTAACAGCTAATAACTGCTAAGAACCAACGCAACATGCAGCCGGCACAAAATTGATGCAACACAACAGATAAATATTAGCCACTAAAGTCGGTAAATGTCATCTTATTTGCTGTTAGGTATGAACACAAATATTGGCCGATTAATTGATGCATCACTAACAAAATAGACTTGCAGAGGTAAAAAAACAGCAGAAAGAGGAAAAAAAGGAAGAGTCAAAAAAAGAAGAAGGAGAAGTCTGTATTGATGACAGCTCAGCTATCCTGGGGAAGGAGAGAGAAATGAAGAGAAAAGAGAAAAGGAGGGAGAGGTGAGGCAGCACACAGGCAGATGTGGGTGGGTGGGCAATATGGCGACAGGTTCGGATCACACCCACCCACGCCCCCCTAGTACGACAGCCTCCTCGAGCCCCGACCTCGTCCTGTTCCTCGTGCTCCAGGATGGCCTGCAAGAAGGCCCGCCGCTCGCAGCCGGACGACTTCTGGTCGAACATGCCGGCCTGGATGACCTTCTGGTCCACGTTCAGCTTGTACTTGGCCGCCGCCAGGATCTTCTCCTCCACGCTGTTGACGGTGCAGAGGCGCAGCACGCGCACCTCGTTCTGCTGCCCGATGCGGTGGGCTCGGTCCTGGGCCTGCAGGTCCTGTAGGAGCACACACACACACACACACACACACACACACACATACACACACGCGGGTTAGGTCAGGTGGAGAGAGCGGGTGTGGTGAGGGGGAGAAAAACACAGTCAGTTCTGAAAATCTTTGTTACTTTTAGGTATGGAAAAAAAAGGCTGAAAATGGCCAAAACAAATCTCTTAAAAGTTACATTTTTCAGGGACTTTAATGTCACAATAAGAGCCAACATATGGCAGAAGGGTTGTAACAAGAGGTTCTTAAGCCACTTTGGGCTGCACCTAACCCAAACGAATGATCCTAAATGACTTCTCTCAGATCTGATGATTGTAGTTGTGTTTTATCTGCTGTAGCATTTCCAAAGTTTTAGACACAGATATGGCAATAATAATGGTCCAAATGGATGTTTTTAAATTGAAAAACTTAACATTTTCTTGACGACGGACCTCTATCCCTCCCCGGACAAATACGTGCACCCAAGTTTTCCACAAACCTGGAGGAAAACCCTATCTACGCTGTGTCTGTTGTTGTTTCTAGGACCTGCACAAATAGGCATGGGGGGTGGAACAAGAAAAAAAAATACTGGGGGCATATCCCATCCTACTTTTGACTTTGATAATCAAAATTGAAAGTTAATTTTGCTCAATTTCCATTTTAAAATAGAAACCGTGACCCCTCTACAACATCTCTTTGCGTTGGGAGTACCTGATGTGGGTTCCAGTCGCTGTCGAAGATGATGACGGTGTCGGCCGACTGCAGGTTGAGGCCCAGGCCCCCGGCCCTGGTGCTGAGCAGGAACACAAAGTACTGCGAGGCCGGGTCGTTGAATGTCTTTAGCAGCATGCCGCGGTCCTCTGCCTTGGTGGTTCCTGGGGGGAAGGGGGGGGAGATCAGACTGTGAAAAGGAAGTGAATCCCTCATTGTTAACGTATGATGAGGGGACAGCGCCAGGCCCACAAATAACTCGGTCAGAGGTCTCACCGTCCAGACGCAGGTACTTAAAGTTACGGTAGGCAAAGTAGTCCTCCATGATGGTCATGAGTGAGGTCATTTGACAGAAAAGCAGCACTTTGTGGTCGGTGGCCCTCAGCTTGGGCAGGATGCGATCCAGCAGCTCAAACTTCCCAGAAGAGCGGTACAGGTCCGGGCTGGACAGGCAGAAAGGGGGACACGAGGAGGAAGAATGAGCCGGTCCACAACATGTTAGGGATGTGCAGATGTCCCAACAATCACATCTTTTACTGACACTTCTGATTTTAGGATACTTTGTGGTTTTCATACACTATGAGGCTACTGCGGCCTCTCTGGGAACGAGAGATAACCAGTCTAGAGTGAGTCTTTGAGGCGTGTGCAGCTCATTGACCAATCAGAGAGCTTCTTCCCATGCTAATTTGTATTGTTTTGCCCAACCAGCAAGACCCCTCTTCCCCCCCGTAAGTGTCACAGAAAGGCGAAATAGAAATGCCAAAGGAAATTGCAAATCGATTTCCAAATTGTACAAACAACAGCAGCAAGGAAATTGATTCTAAGACGAGGACAGGCATTGTCCTTGTAGATGTCTTATTAAAAGCTGTATTCTTCATTTTTTTCCAGCCACAGTGTATGAATGTGTGCGAATGCTATGTAAAAGCGCTTTGAGTAGTCGTTAAAAACTTGAAAAGCGCTATATAAATACAGTGCATTTACATTTTTTTTTAAATTATGCATTTCTGTCCCGTTTTAAAGTTGAAAGAAATTGTGTAAAACGTTTCTCTATTCAATAATGGAGTAATTAATGGATTTCAAAACCAATTTATTATTATACACTACTGTTATGTACAATTAGATATTAAATAAATACTCTATTTCAATTTCCATGTCCCTGGAGGTTCTCCAAATGCATCGACCCCTGAACAAGACACACACGTGAAGTACAAACACACAACAACTCAAACTTCACGTACCCACTCACGATTCCACCAGAATAGCCGAGATGCTCAGAGAAAGACTCCTGGAAAACAAAACCAACATTTATGTTGCCATAAGTTCTAAAACTACGTCTACTCTTGTTCCTACTCTAGAGAAAGGTGGAGCTTCTGTCTGGTACCTCGATGTGCTGGAACATGTAGGGGTGGTTGCAAATCTTTCGCAGCTGCATGATAGTGTTCATCAGGGTCTTCGTGCCACCTTTACCCTGAAAAAAAATTTAAAAAAGAAAAACTTTTAGTTTCTAATTATTTTAGAGCTTTAAAATGAAGAATTTGACTATATTTTAAAATGTCTACAAAATAGGATTTCACGTGAAATTGAAGGACTTTTTCTTCTTACCTTCTTGTCTTTTTCTGACCCATCTGTGAGCAGGACTCCCTTGGCCTGCATGTGTCGGTACAAAACCCTCTGTAGGGCCGACATGTCGCACTTTATCACATACTCCACCTACAAACCAACAATCAGAGAAAAAACAACTAAAAAAGTCAGCAAAGCCCGTGGCCATCAAACTTTATAACTCCTCCCTCTACGTGTCTGACACACACAATTAGAGAGGTCAAAACTGGACAATATTATCTGTTTTGTGCAATAACACTGGCCTGAAATGTGTACAACACTCAACTGCTACTACTTTTGTTAGTCTTATTAGTATTATTATTACTTTTCAGCATTGCAACTCCTTAATTATGTTAATTATGTAAATACTGTATCATAAGGAGTGTGGATGTGTACCGTATTTACATAGTTAAAGGAATATTTCTTTATTTATATTTCTAGTTGATATTTCTACTATTTGTGCAACTGCATCACAGAGTTTCCCTTCAGGGATCAATAAAGTATTTCTGAATCTGATTCTGACACCGAATGAAATCGATAACTTGATTTAATGAATGTGCACAGAAAGACTGGGAACCACTCATGCAGGAATGAAATCGTGGAGGATGAAATCTGAATGAAAGCTAACGGGCCGACCTTCTCGGGCAGCTGGGCCTCCACCTCCTTCTTGAGTCGGCGCAGCAGGAAAGGCCGGAGCACTTTGTGTAAACGTCGGATGATCAGGATGGTCTCTTCTTCATTCAGGTCGACCTTGAGGGGAAAAAGAGGGACACATCCAACATTTTAGATTTGATTACAGAGACTTCATTGATCCAGGACTGGTTTATTTCAGTGCTACAGGAGCAAATTACAAAAGCATGCATACGGGATATAGAAGAAATCATAAAGATACAAAAAATACAAAAGGAAAGAATGTAAAAATAAAAATGTACAACTACTTAAGTAATATTTATAAAGATGTCCGTAAAACCTATGTTTGTGCATGTTGCACTTATTGGGATGTATTTGAGTCCTACCTAACACTTAGTGATATAATACTGCAGTTCACTGTCATTTATTTGTTACTGCTACCTGGTAGGGACGGGGATGAGTACTAGATTACACGATTTCGGCGTCAGTATTTGTTCAACATAACCAATACTCACAATCTTACTACAATGTGATACTATGACACGTTGCTGATGCCAGCCACCAAGCTAATGTGTACGGTAACGTTATAGCGTTACAAGTACGTTTGACGTGTCCATTCATTTATTTTAGTGTGATTGTTTGTACCGTGGATAATAGCGCTGGGCTACCTAACAATTGAATAATGTTAGCTACGTAGCTGTATGGGCAGTGGATACATCTTATGCTTAGTCAGCTAGCTGGCCAGCTGGCGCTCCCTGCTACCTCCCTCTATCAAAGGAGATTTCAATGGGAGGAGAGCAGAGCTACAGTTAGCATGCTGTTAGCAAATCTAGCTCAAATTCAACCAGCACAACCCCCCTTAAAATATACAATTGGCTGGTAGATTTGGCCGGTATCTTTTGAACATTCACTACCCATTTGGCTGATTTTGAACCATGCCTCCCAGACCTCGACTCACCTTCTCTCCAGTCATGGCGAAGGGGGCGTTGAACCACTGTTCGAACGTGGTGCAGCTCTTGAAGATGGTGGGCAGGAGGAAGTTGAGCAGGGCCCAGAGCTCGGGCAGCTTGTTCTGCAGCGGAGTCCCTGTGAGCAGCAGGCGGCGCGGGGCCAAGTAGTGAGTGTTCAAGACCTGGGTCAGCTTACAGTGGTGGTTCTTCATACGGTGGCCTTCGTCCACGATCATGTACTTCCAACGAAGCTTGGGGGGGAAACATGGACGTTAGAAAGAGAGGCAAAGGCGGAGGAAAAACGGAGGCATGTGACCTGAACCTTAAGATGCTTCCTTACCTTCGCTAGCACCTGCTTATCTTTGATAATGTACTCGTACGTGGTGAGCAGCACGTTGAACTTGCCGCTGCGCAAGATGGGAATGAATGCACGGCGAGCAGCTGGAGACCCCTGGACATGGAACACAATTAGCTTAGCGTGCAATTTCAACGGCGTAAACCAATGCATAAATGATCTTTACACCCTAACATAAAAAGTGACTGCAAGTAGAGTTGTTCCCATAACAATCCCAGTTTTGCAAATGACAGCGATACTGCCTAAAACGCTGGAATCGGCAGGTAAGGGAAGGGAAGACAGAGAAAAGGAACGCTTTTTTTTGGTGTCGGTAGAAACAAAGTCTAATAAGGTGCTCTTTGGTGCAGGGGCAATCCAATTAGAGCGTGACCAACAAAGGATATTTAAGGCTGATACCAATATTTGGTTATTTAAAAAATCTGATACACCGATACATCAGCCAATATGTACAAACAGATTTCCCTAACATTAGTTATTTGTAGTTATTTATGAGTTCTCACTAAAATAATATAATAATTTGTGTTTTATTGTCAGGCCTTCTGTCACCCCTCAATGATCTCTCAAGTACAAAGAAAGGTTGAACGAATTTGTTAATCTTTACAAAAGGGTTTAACCTGAGCCAGGCCATACAACTTTATCATTCTTTCCCTATACTTTTATTTACTTATGGTTTGTTTGTACTTATGGTTTGTTTTCTATATGTGTCTTGTACTCCCCACACAATGCAAATTGTGTTATTAATAAAAGGTCTTTGAATCTTGAACAATAGTAGCAATCACACCACATCCATCCAGGGTTAGTAGTATACATCTTAAGTTAATATACATACTGTACATGTTAAAACATATCTATTTAAATCACTGGTATCAGATTTGCCAATACACAATTTCAGATATAGGAATGGGAACATCTGTAGTGACTAGAATATCCACATAGGTGCCACTGACCTTGTAGGAGACTTTCACGACCGACGGGGCCCACTTATCAAACTCATAGACCCAGTTTGATAAAGTTCTGAAAACAAGAGACACGCCAGAAAGGTTTAAACTCATACATATCAACACGAAAGGACAACATGTACAACTTTGTGTAAAACCACTTTGTCTTTTAAGTGTGTGTGTCCACAGATGAAGCCGCCAAGGAGTGCTTACGAGAGAGGTACGATGATGAGGAAGGGCCCGTTGAGGCGCTTGTACTCCATGAGGTAAGTGATGAGGGCGATGGTCTGGATGGTTTTACCCAGACCCATCTCATCCGCCAGGATGCCATTCAAGTTGTTGTTGTAAAGCGACACCAGCCACTCCAAACCTTTGATCTGACCAGAAACACATCAAAGTTAGTTTACTTGACTCACAAAACCATGTGTCAAACTCGAGGCCCACGGGCCAAATCCGTCCCATCACAAATTTTGATACGGGCCACAAATGAATTTAGGTTCACTATCAATTAGGGCCCAGCCTAGCGGGAGACTGGTTCTCAAACTGCACTTACACAACACTCAAAATCAGCATTTGGCAGATTTTGAGACTCAGAAATTCCCGCACAATCAGAGAGGTTTCATTTTCAGGCTGTGAGTCGGCTGTGTGGAAGTCCCAAAATGTAATTCTTTTTCTTGATTTGCTTAATTCTCTGACGGCTGAGTCTGGTTTCCATTGTGGGCCTTTGTGAAGTTGACTGTTGTGACACCCTTGCATTAAACCATCTAGTTAAAGCAACCCTAAAAGCACTTTTCTACAAGTTGGAAGCGAAAATGTCCATTACCCGTTGACGTAATGTCTCAGTTAAACTACTGATCCGCTACCCGATCTGACAACCTTGCATAATGTAATGCAATGGACAATTACACTTCCAGCCTGTAGGGGGACCGCACCGGGAAAGGGCTTTAGTGTGGTTTTAAATGTCACTACAGAGTAAAGACGGACTCCCATCGTGATTACTGTGAGTCTCCTGTTCACGGCATGTTTTCGGTTGTGTACCTGGTATTGCTTGAGCTGCCCGTTGATCAGCAGCGTGGACTGCTTGTCCACCTTCTCAGTCACAGCGTGAGCCACGGCGTAGTAGGACTGCAGGCCTCGGTTGAAACTTGCATTACCATACTCATCATCTACATCCTGCTTGGCGTGTCTGGTGGAAGCAAAAATACACACAAAATACGACAAAATACAGTGAGATTTGGGTTTGGAGAGGATTAAAAAACATAAAATGAAAACTATATATTAAAAAAACTACAATAAGTTAAGATATAAAAGTTATATTTGTGTAAAAATCATTACCAAATGTAATTTTACAGTTAATGGAGACTCAGGCTACATCCACATTACTACATTTCGGTTTAAAATAAATAAATCTTTTGCTATTTTTACGCCTCGCCATCCACACTAAAACGGAGACATCTGGAAACGCGGCTGTCCCATTTTGGTTTGAAAACTCCGGGGTTGCTTTGTAAGGGTGGCAATGATCTAAGCAAAACTCATTTTGTTTTAATAGTTGTCTTAACTGACCGTAGTGAAATGTGCAATTTTATTTATTAGGTTGTAACAAAGTGTGTTTGGTCAGGAGACCAAAGTGCACTAAGAACCATGCTGAAATATAAATGCTCTTTCACTCAGGCTACCTCTACACTACTAGGTTTTGGTTCATTAAACACGCCTCGCTGTCCACACTACTCCGGCACTTCAGAGCCTCTAAAAGGAGTCAATTGGAAATACTGATGTCCCCGTTTTGGTTTGAAAACTCAGATTTTGCTTTGTAGTGTGGACGGTTACAGCCGTTTCAGTTACAGCTCCACCTCAGCGTCGCTCCAAGATAATAAATTCCTGCTCTTACTTTTTGCCGTTATTTTCTGTATTTTCAGAAAATCTGCTTCCTGTTTACACCGGCACGCACATGCCCAATGTGTGTGTGTGTCATGTGTTTGTTTGGTAGATAGATAGATAGATATTGATCCCAATAAAATGGGAAATTACAGTGTTGCCAGACCTGCTAATATTAACTGAGATTAGTTCTGCTACTGGAGCTAAAACTCGTGTGGACGGAGAATGTTTTTGTCTCAAAATCACAGCTTCAATATGAAACCGTAGTAGTGTAGATGTAGCATTAAAGATCAGGATATTTAACACCAAAGTCTCGGCGGCTCCATCTTACTCGATGATGTGCAGGACGTCCACTTCAGATACTTCTTCACTGTCAGGGTCAGGAATCTTCTTCTTCTCCTCCGCTTGAGTTGCAGAGGAATGAGGCTGCTCCTCCTCCTCTTCCTGTCCAAAACAATATGGAGATCAGAAAACTGTTTGCAGGCAATCACATGAGACCATTTTCAGAGATCACTGTGTCACGTACCTCCTCCTCCTCCTCTTCTTCTGAACCGCTCTCCTCACTGTCTGAACGCGGCGCTACTTCATATCTACAGGAGGGACAAGATGTTTTAGACAAGATCAAAAACAATTTGAAAAGATAAAACGGGTTGGTCTCTTCTCTTCTGTTGTGTTGTGTTCTGCCGAAGGACATCTATTTATGTGGCTTTGGTGTTCATTTGTGTAACACGCTGTTATGCGAGTTGCTATTTTGCTTCCAGCACTATCATTGGAATTCAAACCATTGAATCCAACAAACACGGACTCTCTTGCTTGCTTTTAAAAGTTCCTATTGTGCAGACTTGACACTGACCCTGGGTTCATTTCGAGCCAGGCCTCCAGCTGGCCAGCCTTCGGTGCTTCCATCCCAGTCAGGATCTTTCCACTGTCAACGTGGATCACCTTCACCGGTAGGTCGCTCATTTGACTGGTCTCATCCAAAGGCTGGGAGAGGAGAGGAGAGGAGGAAAAAAAATCATTAAAGCTCGGCCATTTTTATATTTTTCGACCTGGACCCTATTTCTTTTTAAATTAATGGTGTCTAATGCGAGTAAAACTCTTTGAAATTGGTCCAGTTTGGAGCGAGAAGGTTGTAACTGGCAGCCTTTAACCGAGCCGCAGTGTAACCCTACAGTACAAATGGTCACAGTCAGTTTCCATCAATAAAAGTTCTGTTTCTGCCGCTGACAGGCTCAGATTATTATTCTGGGTGTCTGACATTGTTATGGAAAGGATCCCTACAGAGATAGACCTTTTTGTTAAAGAGTAGGGTTGTGAATTAGCCCCGAAATCACGATTGCCAAACTCACCAGACTCCATTTAAATAAACAGTACTTTTAGCGTGCATAGAGCCAGCATATTTCCACATGTAAATGGGTGAATTAAGGGTTTATTTCAGACAAACCAGAGTGGTGACCGTTGGAACAGTGGAAAGACGAACCAAGACGACTTTTGACAGTTTTATTTAAATGGAGTCTGGTGAGTTTGGCAATTGCAGTTGCTGAGCTATTTCTGGTTAAACTAAAACTGCTCTTTAACAAAAGGTATCTCTGTATGGACCTTCCCATAATGTTGTAAAACAGTAATCTGAGCCTACAGCACTTTTAGTGGACAGAAACTGGAGATGCACAATTGCATTGCATCTCATTTCTTTTTTAATACTAGACCAATTTCAAAGATCGTTGTCCCCATCGCTCACACAAAAACATGGGAAAATAGGCTTTAGGTTAAAAAATACAGAAGTTGCCCTTTAAAGATGACATCTTATTGACGTAGTTCCTCACCTCTCCATCTGGTCCCAGAGTGGGAGCGCCACCCTCCATAGTCTCTGGCTTCTGAAAACATGAAGACAATTTTTAAATACATGGAGAAAAAAAAGGGAATTTTACACGTACAAAGAGATGCATCACCTATGCCAAACGGTAAAAATGTACCTTCTTTTTCTTCTTCTTTTTCTTCTCTTTGAGAGCTTGCACGGCTTTGTGCGCACGCACCAGCTCAGTGAGGTTGGCCACGTACTCGTCCGTCTGCTGCAGCAGGTAGGCCAGACGCTTGTCTTTCTTCTGGTCGATGAGTTTCCGGTAACCTTCTTCATCCTCAGCCTGGGGGGGAGAGTCACAGACGTGTTCGATGCGGAACAGCAAACGCAAACTTATCTTTTAGCATTTAGGTGTCTGGCTTATAGAGCCGAGTCTCACCATCAGCCTCCGCATTCTCTCCTTTTCAATGCGCTCGTTCTCCTTCTTCTGCTCGCGCTCGGTGTTGGCGTGGTAGGTGGCGACGGCTTTGGTGGCCTTCTGGAGCTTCGCTGTGATGGAGCGGTGGTACTCCTTGAAATCCTTGGCGTGCTGCAGGATGCTGTTGAGGTATTCCTAGCAACAGAAAGACCCACAAAAAAGCCCCCATTGTTATCAGATTCTACATTCTGTGAACAGAAATTGAACCGTTGTTAGTTTCTGTTTTTAATCCTTGTGTTGTCCTCCCGAGCCCAAAACTGAGAAGAATTTGACATTTTCCTCCCTTTTTTCACTTAAAAAAAAAAGTCTTAACACCACCTTACTAGCAGTAGTTTCACACTACTTTTTGTAATTCATGGTCGATAATCATTTTATATTAAATTAAACCTAATTTTTTAGTTAAAAAAGCAGAAATTATGAATAATTTTGACTAATTATTAAGATCAGAGGAAAGTACAGATGAGTTTAGTCAGGAATGAAAGTGATCAATTGTATTTGCAAAGAGCGCTGTATGGAATCCAATCCATGTTGTGGTTTCTATTTGGGTTAAAAAGAAACATTCTTTAAAGGGGTCCAGTGTGTACTGATTTTAAAGTGGCAAACCCCATTGGCTGCCGCTCACACTGCAATTTAACAACAAGTACAACTATTCAGAGGTTATTAGGCTGTCCAGTTTAACTCCACACATGTGTTGATGGAGTTCATTGTCGAAACGTTCGCTTTCTTCCGAGTCGACTATTAAACGAACAACTCCACCAAAAACGTCCGTTCTGATTGGATGACGTTCAACTTGTCGGTTCTATCAGCTCATCGTCCTGATATCAAACATCTGGGAACATTAAAACGGTGAGTGAGTCTGTAATATAACAAACTGGAAATAGACCATAGATGTAGTCATTTGGTTTTTGGTTTCCCTACAAAGAATTTCTTTTAAAATTCATTTTGTAGGCCTGTTGTAGATGTTAAGCGCCCTAAAGCTCCTCAAAAAATACAGTTTAATCCCAACTGAAAGAGTGCCTCATTGTGTGTTAATAGAGGTAAATAAATATATCTGTTTCTGTTGCAGCAAAGTGTCATTTCCGTTTCCTACGTGAAACATTTGGCGGTGGAGTGCGGGGGGGCTAAAAAAAACTAATCCTAAAGGAAACACTGTGGTAGCAAAGGTTGAATCACGTGAACATTGTCAACTACCAATGAGTGTCCTCCTTCCAGCACTAAACAGGAAGCCGCAAATGTGTAACAGTAGGATATTTTGTTAGATACGATCAAGGCGAGCCAGCAGAATCCCTTCCCCCTGCGATAAGACCGCCCACAGGAACCCCTTCCCACCTGGTGTTTCTGCCGACGTTTACGCTCCTGTTCAATCTTCTGCTGTTTCTCCAGCTTCTCGGTGATGCGGGCTTCGCGTAGAGACTGCCGTTTGCTGCGCTTGTAGGCCTTGGCGTTGAGGGCCGTTTCCAAAGCAGTGTCCCGTCGCATGCACACAACCACCTCCTGACGCAGCTGGAGACACAAAACAAGGGGACATGTTGAATACATGTTGTCCCTCATGCCATCAGACTCTACAAGTCCTCACTCGGGGGGAAGAGGACATAGGGCAGAGAGGACAATACAGTGCACACACACACACACACACACACACTAATACCTGGTCACTTTAACACTGGACTCAGCACTGACACTTTGATAATATTTTTTGGTATTTTTATGTCTTTTTATTGACGAATGTTATTGTTATTATTCTCATTATTACTGTTTTTTTTTATTGTCTTTTTAATCTTTTTTTTTTGTTGCTAAAACTGCTGCTGGAATTTTCAATTTCCTTGCGGGAGTCATCCCAAAAGGATCAATAAAGAGAAGTCTAAGTCTACTGCGTGTACTCCACAGGGGGAAACAATGACAACAACAACGCTAGAGGGGGGGGGGGGGGGGGGGGGGGGGGGGGGGGGGGGGGGTTATTAAGCAGAGCTTTGAAATGTGCGACAGATGTCTGAACTTTAAACGTTTCTTGCAGGGAACGTCGTGGTTACCTGTCTCTGGAAGTTCAGCAGCCTCAGGGCCTTGAGCTCGATGGTGGCCTTGGTGCGCAGGTCCCCGGCCAGAGAGCCCGGCAGGTTCTCCAGCTCCTGGATCCGGTGAGCGATACGAGCCTGTAGCCTGGAGAATACATGTCAAAATCCCTATAATCAAACCTCTTTTTTTCCTTCTTCATCATCCACAACTACAAGGCAAAATTGACAGTAATGGTAAAAGAAATCCTCTTAAAATCAACACTGGTTCAAAACGTCTTTTTGACCAAGATTTTTTTTTTTTTTCATTATCAAAATCGATAAAATTCCTTTTAAATTGTGCTTCTTTGGCAACGATGCAGCCGCCTCTCTCTCAAGTCCACACTTTGTAGTCTCGCTCAATGTCCCGCCTGATTGGTAACACGTTACGAGTTTTAGTCTGTCGACACTGAAGTACTACACCGGGTAGTGTGCCGCTGACGGTCAAATGCCGCTGTGTGTGCCATGTAAGGCTCAGACGTAGCTCAAGTCGCACCAGGTGTTTCAGCAATGTCAAAATACATGCCAGCACCAACAACGAAAAGCATTCTGAAGTGTAATTAACTTTAATTATAAATAATCAGGGTGCTTTTAACTGGGTTTTATTGTCTTTAGTGGCATAGTTGTTTAATATGTGTAAATACCAACATAACAGCTGTTAGGGTGTAAGATGAATACAGATAAATGCAGATGATGATGATGATGATGATGATGATGATGATGATGCAACACAGGGGGTGGTGATGGCGCAGTGGACATGACACATGCTTTTGGTGTGGGAGATCTGGGTTCAATTCCCACTGCGATACATTAATCAATGTGTCCCTGAGCAAGGCATTTAACCCATAGTTGCTCCAGAGTTGTGTGACCTCTGATACATAGCAAATTTGTAAGTCGCTTTGGATAGAAGCGTCAGCTAAATGACGTGTAATGTAACGTAATAACAGAGTACTTTATAGTGTTTCAAAAAGAAATGGAGTACAACAATTCCAACGCTGCTCCAGCTGCTCTCACCTGTACTCCCTCTCCTGGAGGATCTCCACCGGGTCCAGCCCGCGGGGCTTTTGGATGGGGGTGACGCGGTTCTGCTTCTGGTGAAGCATCATGGGAGGGGGCTGGGCCGGCTGTCCTGGGGACTGCGTCTGAGGAGGCATTACGGGGGAGGCGGCGGGGGGAACGGAGGGAGGTGCGGGCGAGGGTCTGCCCGTGGGCTGAGGCGGGATCAGCTTCTGGGGAGGGTTTGACGGGGCCGCGGCATTCACCATCGGCCCTGGAAGAGAGGAACGAGAAGAGGTCGTATCAGGCTGCGTGTGCGTATCGACACACGAGGCTCTCTGTCGTTTGGCTTAATTAAAGCTGATGTGCTTGCACTGATTTCTCTCTGACCGGAGTGTGTACCTTCAAGGATGAAAGCACTTAATTTAAAGTCACTTTGGATAAAAGCTAAATGACATGTAATGCAATCAGTGGTGGACTGTAACAGAGTACTATGCACAAGGTACTTTTACTTTAATTGATTCTATTCTCTTCATGCCACTTTGTACTTCTACTCTGCTACATTTCTGAGAGTAATATTGTCCTTTTTACTCCACTACATTCATCTGACAGCTTTGGTTACTATGTTGTTTATAAAATGTTTTATTAGAAATTAAACTTGCCAACAATATAACTGAGATGATTAGACCATTAAACACACATTAAACTATTTTGATCCTTTCACTTTCTAAGATTGGAGGATTGTTCTGAATTGAGTACTTTTACTTGTAATATTTTAAATACATTTTCCCGATGATACTTAAATAAAGTAAAGGATGTGAATGCTTCTGTCCCCACTGAATGTAATCAACATACAGCGAGGGGACCAGGGGGAGCGTTGAGTTTACCTTCAGGCCATGATTTAGGGGGTCCGTTGGTAGGCGGGCCCTGCATACCTGGGGGAACTCCTGCAGGGCCAGGAGGCGCCATATTAGGACCTACCATGCCTAAAACAAGAAGAGCAATTTGAGATTTCAGGTCGTTAGTACATATTGGGAGAGATTATAAAATTTAAAAACATTCAGCCACTAGGTGTCTCTGCTGAGTCATTCAATATTCTGCTTTCTTTGTTCAGATTTTATAGCATTTCAAATTTAATATAGTATAGTATAATATAGAAATTGAAATAGTATTGAGTAAAAGTTGACATATTCCAGTCTGTGATTATCCATCAGCATCCATTCCTTTAATTTTAGTCTAAATAATTCAAAATGTCTGCCTTTCTAACTAAAACAATAGGTATAATTACCTATAAATGAGATTTTTAGTCCATTAATTCCCCCCAAAAAATTTAAAACTAAAGTTAATAAGTTAAAACTAGTTTTACCTAGTGTTAAACGTCAAAAAAAGTGAAACATTGAAAAAAAGCGTCAAGTGTTAAAAAACGAGACAAAAACCTAAAAATAAGTTTAAAACGTCCATAAAAAGTGTCAAAAGTGTTGATTTTCAATTTTGACGGGAAGACCACACAAGGGTTAAAGTAGGACTGCTCAGTTATGAATTTTATGAAATTTCTTTATACTTTTTTCCGTTTTAAGTATTTTTTTATTCAAAACACAAGAGAAAAATAAGAGTTTACTTGTAAAACGTAATGTCCAAAATATAGTTTCTCAACTACTTTGTTTGGATATAATTCTGTTAAGAGGCCCATCGATCCTGAGGGGTATCTCAGCTCACCGTGTGGTCTGTTGTAGTTGGCCTGAGCTGGTCCCGGACCACCCACGGGCCCACCTCCGGGCCCCGTAGCAGGCGGCATGTTGGGCATGGGCTGCTGCTGCATCCCGGGCATGGGCCTCTTCCCCTGCACGGCCATCTGCAGGTGCTCGGGTAGGGGCTGGCTGCGGGCCAGCATCTTGTAGGCCATGATCTGAGCCCTGAGTTGGTGCAGCTGGTTCTGGTTGAACGGAGCGGGTCCGCCTGCACCGCCTGGTCCGCCTGCAACGCCTGGACCGCCGCCCACACCGCCGGGTCCACCCGGACCCTGGGGGCCCCCGCGGTTAGGTTGACCCATCCCCTGGTTGGGGTCCCCGCTGCCCTCCATAGGGCCAGAGCCGGGGCCGGAGGGTCCTCCGGGGATCATGGGGCCAGAGGGAGGGCCGTTGGCTGGGACAGGGCTGGGTGCGTGCTCCGAGCCTCCCAACGGAGAGGGGTAACCTGGGGAGCACAGAACAGATGCATGATGGGTACGTCAAAAACACTGTTCAAGTGTTATAATAATAGGTGTAGGTGTCAATCGGGGGGGGGGGCACAATTCTGATTTATGCGTGAGCCTTGCTCTGTGTATCGAGTTTTTCCTGCGTGTGTCTGCGACGTGTGACGTTAGAAAGCCAATCACAGACATTATTAGATCTTGGTAGAAGCATGCTGCGTGCTTATTGGCCCACTGACGCTGGTGAGATTTGCTCCTTAGGTATTGAAATTTGTAATTGAAGGACAAGACATTTTTTAATACTGGATAATATGGAGGCAATTCGGTCGGTGCCCACGTTGGCGTGCTAATTTCAGGATCTAGTTTCAAGTTATTTACTGACGGATGCACAACAATTGTGGGTCTCAGCCTCCCTCCAACACTCTAAATTAAAATTGTCTAAAAACTAGGGATACAAAGAACAGATGCATGCTGGGTATGCCAAAAACATTGTTCAAGCATTGAGCTTATAGAGTAATTGTATGATTAAGAGAATGTATTAACCCTACCTCTGCATACTAACATACTATTCACACCAAGGAGGAGGTGAGTGAGTATTGAGTAATATGTGGATTGTGTGTATGTGAGAAATGCCCCGATGTTTACTAGATTAGCGAGTCTTCCTATCTTCTTCTGCTGGGTGGTGGTGTAGATGCAGCTGCCTTTGTTGTTGTCTGAAAGGGGGAAGCCCCTCCACCTCAACCTCAACCCCGCCCACCCCGTCAGCCTGCTGCTGTCTGCTCCGGCTGCCAAATGAGCGGCAACACAAGAAGAGAAACCGGTTGGATGGGTTCGCACAAACACAATGCACCTGTTCTTCCTGTGCTTTCCAGTAACATAAAAGACATCCTTCATTTTAATTCAGGCGCTGCATCTTGCCTAGGGTTGGGTATTGTGATATTGTGATATTGTGCTCCCCCCCCCCACCCAATGTTGTTGCTAAAATGATCATTTTAAAACAGTGCCTGAGTGGATACTTGAAAAAAGAAGATGGCACGGTAGGCTAACGTTAGCTGCTGCCAAGTGTAATGTTAACCCGCTGAGGTCTAAGGGCCTTTTCCTTCTCTTTCTTCTTTAATTTTCCTTTTAGGGTTATTTGCATATAACCTGATCCCCATCAAAATTCAGTTTTCTGTAAAGTGGCGCCCAAAATTGTTCCAGAGCAGTGCGTAAAGAGATCATTTGGCCCAGAAGCGGAAATATTTCAAACAATCCTAGTTGTTTTGGTGCTTGAAACAACTTTACAAAAGTCTTGGGTTCACAAAAAGTAGCGTAGTATAGTGACCGCCTTAACGAAGCTTTGTGAAGCAGTGTTTATTTTCTGAGCCCACTAGATGGCGCTCTTGATATTCAGCGAAAGGCGTTGCAATTCTCAACACTTTGTTGAACAGAGTGCGCCCTCCAGTGGGCTCGGAATACAAAGACACTGCTTCACGACGCTTCATCTGGCCATCACTAGCACAGTGTATGGATAAAATAGTAAATTAAATTTTGTAATATAGCTTTTTGAGTTTTTATAAAACATCACTTGGACTCATTGGTGCATCTTTTGTCCTCAGACATTACGTGAACTAGCGTCATGTACAGTGACATGTCTGTAGCCTGTAACAAGCTGCTGCCACTTGCCAGGACACTCACTCAAGGAGTTTTTTATCCTGGTTAAATGAAGGTTTGAATGAATGTCCGTTTGGGAGAACCGGAGAGTAACATAGGCATTAAATTAGAGCTTCAAACGAGGCATCAAAATATGCACCCCCCTTCGGTCCGGTAGATATTGGTGAGCTTTTAAGAACACGACAATGCATCTCCGCAAGTTTTGTCTCTAAGGCGCCCGGGTTAGCTCGCCTGGTGGAGCGGGCGCCCTAGTATAGAGGCAGCGGCCGCGGGTTGGACTCCGACCTGCGGCCGCTGCCTCTATACTCCGACCCCCCCCCCCCCCCCCCCCCCCCCCCCCCCCCCCCCCCCCCCCTTTCCAGTCTAAACTGTCCTATACAAATAAAGACCTGAAAAAACGCCCCCAAAAAATTATCTTTACATGTTTCGGTCACACTTTACTTGGAGGTATCTACATAAGAGTGACATGACACCGTCATGAATGTGTAATAAAACATATAATATAACCCATAAATGGGTGTGAGAGATGACTGGTATTGTATAATCCACACTGGATAATGTCAGTGTCTTGGTGTGTAGTTGTCTGTAGGTCACAGTAGTGGGATGACTCACCCTATAGTGTGTATGTGAGTAGCAGTCAAGAGCTCATCGGGACCAACCCACATTTTCATAATTAGGTCGATATTGGTAGATTACTCATCATCTGTGCTACTGGTGTGATGATAGGTGAAAGAAATAGAGACGAGTTTGACTAACGTTTACCCTTTGTGTGTATATGATGGTTTTCTTTTGCTGTTTTTTCGCTCATTTGTTATTTCTCTCGTTTTTGCTTAGTGACAGATCACTGTTGTTTTTGTCTGAGTTTCTACAAAAGGAAATAAAAATATGAACCATGAAATTAAAATAAAGGCATAAATGTTCATGACTTAACGCTATCATGACATGTTATGGTTAGGGTTCATGTGGCATCGTGTAGAAACTTCAAGGAAACTGGAAAACCTCAAGTAAAGTGTGATTAAACAAAGTTTAATCTCTTTAGAGCTCGCAACGCAGGATGCGTTAAACCCAAAACTAGGGTGTTACCTTGGGAATGTTGGTCCATGGGGCTCGGAGGGGGGCCCATCCCGCTGTGCCCCCCTGGTCTCATGCCCATGCCCTTCATCTGGGCGTAGCGGGGGTCGTCGGGCATTCCCTTCTCATGCATGGCTTCCATGGGCTGATGAAAAGACAGAATAGTCGTACATGAAACTCATTCTGATGCCAGGTTGGAGGTCATTCACTTTGCATTTATAGAAAGTGTGTTCAGTCTTAGTTTGTACACTACAGTGTAGGGGTGGAAATGACCAGAGGCCTCACGATACGATCTCGTCACGATACAACTGAGATTATTCCCAGTTTCAATTTTTGTCCCCAAATGGGGAATAGCAATTGTATTGCTGCAAAATGGGATTGTCAAGCAGAGAAACTGACCAACACATATATAATAGATAGATAACAGATTGATACTTGGCTTCACTGTATGGATACAGTATTGGCAGGGAAAATATTGCAATACGATGCTGAATCAATTTTTTCCGCCCACCCCTACTATGTTGTAAAAGCTGTAAAATAAAAGCTGTAAAATAAAAATAAAAATAAAAAAAGGTACATTGTTACAGCACAATCACAAAAGAGTTCAAAAGATAAGGAGTAAAGGAGCATAAACAATTACTGAATTAATTTAGTGCCTTTTCAACCTAAGAGGGACAAGGGCTATTATACTTTTAAGGCACCGACCGAGTTGCCTCTGTGGTATTGAGTTTAGAAAAATGCCTAGTCATAAAATGACTTGGCGAGCAGGGCTGAAAGTTTTTCAAATTGGAGATTTGAGAGAATGCGATTGGTTAATGGAGAAGACCGCAATTCATCGAATGTGAATATTCAGTTGAAACATTTCTTAAAACGGTTTCTATTCCTCTTTTCATTCCTTCAATTACTGTTTGTCTTTTCACAAGATAAACGCCGGAACAATGTTACGTATCAGAGACCGTTGACAGAACTTATCTGTTTTCAGTGGATTTTTACTTCTTTTTATCATGATTGCAGAAGTTGCAATATGTAGCTACTCAAAATATCGCAAATGGAATCATAATATCTGGAAGGAAAATCGCGATTAGATTTTCTGCCCAAATTGTTCCGCCCTAGTAGGGAGTACATTTTATTCAGCATCACCGAGCCAATGAGCACGCACTTGTGTGTGCGTCATTTGATTTTTAACAGTTTTTACTACAGTGTGCGTCACATCGGTGTGAAGAAGATGAAGAAAATACAATGTTGTAATATGTTTTTGTTCAAATGGTACCGAAATAATTATCGTTAGGTATTGAATTCACGGTATTGGACTCAAAATGTGTGGACACCCAGCTCTAAAAAATTGAAGTTAATAGAAAAAAGTGTCCAGTACTTTGTGCATTTGGTGCATGTTGTCCTGAGGGTATCCTGAGGGTCCCTGTGGAGGGTGGGGGTGTCCAGATCCAGGAGGGCCCGGGCTCGGCCCCATCATGCTGTGGGCTGAGCCCGGAGAAGGACCGGGGCTCGGGCCCATCATGCCTCCCGGAGATGGCCCCGGGCCTGGGGAGGGTCCAGGCCGAGGTGTCCCTCCCATGGGGGGGTCAGGAGTGGACATTTCTCAGGGGAAGCTGGGAGTGTGGTGCAGCAGAAAGTAACCCTGTGAAGAGAGAGGACAGCAGGGATTACAGGGTGCAGCTTTCACAGAGTCTAATCCAAGACTTTTAAGACCTTTTTAAGACCATTAAGAAGGAAATTTACGACTTATGTCACTACATTAAACATAAAACAACAACAAAAATCGAAATATCTTCTGAAACAATTCTCTTATTTCCTCATTTGCTTTATAGGACTGGTGTCTAGTGACCACGTGGAGGACCCAGAGCAGGGTTTTGGTTTTTCCAATGGCGGCACTACATCGGTACATTAGAGGTAGCGTAACATGGACTTGGGAAAATAAAAGCTTTAGTGAGTAACGTTTTGACATTATTATGGTCTGTTACACTCAAGCCGTTGCTAAATGAGTTGCTACAAAGCTAAGTAAGACTCTCAGCTCCACACAGCTCTCTGTATGCTTGTTCAGAAGATCCACGGGGACTTTCCAGTGACAATAATGACCTCTTCTGAAGAGTCCATCATGTTTTTTTTTAACCCTCTGTGTCCTCCTTGGCTACTAGCAACTGCGTGGAGAAGGGATGGGTGATCACAGAAGGCTTGTATCACGTGGACGCGCCAACAGTGTTGCTGTCCTAACTGAGAAAACTACGCCCTGAAGCTTTAAGACAACACTTCAGCTAATGTGAGATTTTTTCGAAGGCCTTAAATTTAGATTTTGATAATCTAAGACTTTTCAAAGTCACGGCAGAAACATTTAGTTAAGGCAATGTCCAGAATCCATCTTTACACCCTTTATACCAAATAACTTCTAGATGCGATAGAACTTGTAGTACTACACAAAATCATAATAAGTGTTTTTAATACACACTGCTTTAAACTAGCAGAGTGAGTCTTGGAGTCTGGCAGAGTCAGGAACCTGTCCATGTGTCTTGTTGCTCCATATATGTATCCATAACAACAGGGTCGAACTTAAAATAAATAAATACATTGATTTTAAGTAGAGCTATAGGATCATAGCCTGGTCCTACCAGACTCTGGTCCATTAGCCCGGTCCTACCAGACTCTGGTCCAGAAGCCCGGTCCTACCAGACTCTGGTCCATTAGCCCGGTCCTACCAGACTCTGGTCCATCAGCCATGTCCTACCAGACTCTGGTCCATTAGCCCGGTCCTACCAGACTCTGGTCCAGAAGCCCGGTCCTACCAGACTCTGGTCCAGAAGCCCGGTCCTACCAGACCCTGGTCCATTAGCCCGGTCCTACCAGACTCTGGTCCATTAGCCCGGTCCTACCAGACTCTGGTCCATCAGCCTGGTCTTACCAGACTCTGGTCCATCAGCCTGGCCCTACCAGACTCTGGTCCATCAGCCTGGCCCTACCAGACTCTGGTCCATCAGCCTGGCCCTACCAAACTCTGGTCCATCAGCCTGGCCCTACCAGACTCTGGTCCATCAGCCTGGTCCTACCAGACTCTGGTCCATTAGCCCGGTCCTACCAGACTCTGGTCCATTAGCCCGGTCTTACCAGACTCTGGTCCATCAGCCTGGCCCTACCAGACTCTGGTCCATCAGCCTGGCCCTACCACACTCTGTTCCATCAGACCGGTCCTACCAGACTCTGGTCCAGAGAGTCTGGCCACTCTCCATTGACGAGTGTTAACTTCCTTGAAGGTTGGTAATCTGTTGAAGTTTAAAACTATCGGATCTGCCCAGAACCACTCTGGATCAACCAGAACCAATCGCTGACATTTGGTCGTGACGTTGGCTTAGCATCGCTAACGTTAGCCTTAGCTAACTCCTTCACCACTAACAGAGCGATATGGAAAATCAAGCATTCCCACAACATTATGGCCACCAACACAACTCAGCAAAGATTGTTACCAAAAATATAGCACAAAACCCAGACCTGGTACTGAAGGAAAATTAAAATAGAGCTGACGTACGTATGAGGGCGGAGCCAGGCTAATGGGATTGTGCAAGGCCCCCATGAATTTAACATGGAACAACCCTTAAAAAAAAAAAAAAAAAAGAACAGTTTGTTCATTTCTATTTCTGCTGACGCACAAATTCACCAGACAAGGTTGGATAATATTTAAATATGGACAACGTAACCATTACGTCTCTTTCAAATTACAGTTCAGAATACTTTGTTCTTTTAAACTGTAAATAACAATCACACCGCTATTATGTAATCAACAGTTAATAAGACAGTAGGGTGGTGTGCAATTTATCAAATTCTGATTACAATTTCGGCTCCTAGCGATCACAAAAACAATGTAAATTGAGAAAAACGATTATTTTCCACATTATGTTTGTAAGTAAACTCTTATTTTGGCTTTTGTTTGGTAAAAGTATTAAATGGGGAATTGTCACACATCAAGGTGGTTTCATTGTTGATTTGTTTAACTCTTTCTAGTTAAGTTCGTTATTGCAAAATCTCTCCAAAACTCAATGAGGAATCGTGTTAAATAATCCCAATTTCAATATTGACCCCCCCCCCCCCATAATCAAGCCCCCATTGCTCACACCTCCATTTTTAATAATGTTAAGTAATTAATTTAAGGAAGGTGGTGCTACTGTTTTTCAGATGTGCCGTTTGATGCTTTGCAGAGTGCAACCACACACACACACACACACACACACACACACACACACACACACACACACAAACACACAGGCTGTTTTGTGTGATCTAAAACAAAACATCTAAACCACAACTGATCAAAAATATTTTGTTATGTATTTGTGGGGGTGCACTGCCCTTCCAAATATGCCCAATCCTTACCCCTGTGTTAGTTTAAACTGTGACAGATTGCTCAATGTTAAAAAAAAAACAAAGAAGATTATTCACATCACTTATAGCAAGTATCTGACTTTTAAGCAACAAGGCCAGCCACTTTAGGATATGTGTGTGACACAGACCACACACACACACACAGACCTCCAAACATATGGTTCACAAACATTTTCCCATCAAGTTTCCCTTAAACTCACCCAAACTAGACCAAGGATCCTCCATTTGATGAGATTATTTAGTCCATCCGATTGTATCTTTGCTATTTAGATTTTTTTTTTTATGAAAGCAAGTTTGAATCTCATTTCCAAACTAGCCATACATGTTGTCATTGTGTTACTAAAGGATGGAGTTAGAGTGAGAAAATAAATAATTCTCCTTTTTGCTGGGGACCCCCTGAATCTAAACTGTCACTTTATGGGTCAAAGCTATGCTCAAAATATGTAGACAAGTCTCTATTCAACTGGGTCCAACCTTGCTGATACAAACAAAGGCGGCTACTAAAACATGTTGAGAGAAGTGTTTTGCAAAGTAAAAGCTTCGGGTCAGTCCAGCTGTTACAATGTTTACATTTAGGTTACAAATAACAGTTAGGCTAGGTATTATTAGCATTGGTAGCTTGTCCAACGTTAGCCAGGCCTAGACGAATTTGCTTAATAGTTACATTAGGTCCGATAGCAAACAGTACACCCATTATTTGAGGCTTCCGTTTTACATAATGTAACCCGAGTTTCCTGGCATTCACTGGACACCTGGTTCAACCGTAAAACAGCACTAAATAGTCGGTAAAGTGACAAAGAGCACCAGCCCGGTTCAGACTAGCTTGTTAGCTCGCTAGCTCGCTAGCTAGCTAAGTAAAAGCCTGTACTGATACCACAACATAAGCTGGCTGCTGACGGTGCTTAGCATGCTAGCGAGCTAGTTGCGTTAGCCTAGCCGGCCATGCTCTCCCAGGCCAATTAGGCACAAAAATGGTGTTGTTTTTCCGAGATGTTTGTGCAGATGCGCTGACATGTGAAAGGTTAAAGCATCCCTCATCGCTGTGGCTGATTGATCCAACGCGCCTCCCGTACCCTTGGCTCAGTGCTCCGCTCTAAGCACATTTCCAAAAACAATTTCCATTCATTGCACAGTCGCGCCACAGCAGCGCTACTGTAATGTCGGTCTTTTTCTCAACA
>NC_048421.1:1865832-1870358 GCF_013103735.1 Etheostoma cragini | reverse complement strand
CCCCCCCCCCCAAAAAAAAAAAACACACCGTATACAAGCACGCGCATCCTCTTAACAGCAGCGTAAAACACAGACAAAGCTCTTTAACTAATTGCACGTTTTTATAGTTGACTTACGCGGATGGTGAACGCTGATGTTGAAATCCTCGCCGGTTGCAACGTCTCTTGGTTTTCCTCCTAGCCAGAAACAAAGACCGACCGACCCAGTTGGTTTTTTTCCTCCCCCCCCCCCTCTCTCTCTCTCTCTCTCTCTCTCTCTCTCTCTCTCTCTCTAGATTGTATCACAGGGACCGGCCTGTGCGACTCTGCAGCGCCCCCATGCACCGCCTCACGCACTTCCCGCATGCCCAGTGAGGGCTGCGTTCACAGGCAGGAATGAGAGAGCGAGAAGCCGACGTGGGGGATGGGTGTCACCGTGGAAAAGAAAGCAGGAATTATCATAGCGGGGCTTTCATTTTCATGTGAAAACAGACCTGTACGTGCAAAGGAATGCCACTTAATTAGGCCGTGACGTGTTAATTGAGCGATGGAGAGAAAAAGAAGGCGACAGTTTTTGCTCATTTGCTCATTATTGTCACCCTGTAGAGTGATTGTGCTCATAGTATGCCCCTTTTTACTGATATTTTCTCATATTTTCTATACATAAATATAAAAGCTTATACCAAAAGAACTGCAAGCCCATGCTGAATGTGCGAGGCTGCATTTGAAAGCTCAATAAGAGACTTGTTTTTGAGATTGTGTTTGATTAGCATGTAATTAAAGCACAACCTACAACATCATATGGTTCAAAATGGCTCAAGGTGTATGATAATTCATATTCTAAAAACAAACAACAACATCTAAAGTTTTAGATATCGAGGAATAAAAGGGACCTTATTCAATCTGGTTCAGAATCCGGTTTAGATAAATAACACATTCAGGGAACCTGACTCTGGCTTTTTGTTGCTCCTCAAGTACACACACAGAAATAAGCATACTAAAAACAACGTAAAATACTGTATATATACACACACACACACACACACACACACACACACACACACAAACACACTTAAACGAACAGCTCTCTGAAGATTGTGAGCAGTAGATTCGTCTTTGAACACTAGTTTGATCTCAAATATGTCTTATTGTAAAAAAAATAAAATACCCTTCTTTGGTCTTAATTGTAATCAATTCGTTTCCTGTCAACCACATCATTAAATGATTAACTTATTGATTAAACAATATTCAATATTTTAGATTATCCCCAACCAAGAGGCCACTTTCAGGGCTCAGCAGCATGACAGTTGTTGAAGAAGTATCCTGCAGAGCCGACATCCTGTTTCATGTCTAACTCCGATGGTCTTCATCATTCTGACACCAACTAATGTTGAGACGCCGCCTACATGTGACAGCCAATAGGATAACAGCTGTCGTTACCTAGCAACGGGAGATAGCTTCCTTGCCACACTTGATGACCAATACTTGTACCGCGCTCTGCAAATCGCTTGTCACGTGATAGACTGTATATGTATATTATTGTGGGCTGTATATTATTATAGGCTGTATATTATAGACTGTATATGATTATAGACTTTACATTATAGACTGCATATTATAGGCTGTATATTATCATAGACTGTATATTATTATAGGCTGTATATTATCATAGACTGTATATTATAATGGATCAGGATCCTATGCATCCTCATAAACTTCAAGTCAAGTCAAGTTTATTTCATCCATAGAAATGGAAATTACAGTGCTCACACTCGCCATCTTACCCATTAAAAACTAGAGAATAAATACAATATCACAAATGCACTACAACATTATACATAATACAATATATAAATAAAAAATAAATAAATAAATAATTAAAATACACACACACACAACTTTCATAAGATCATCTCACAATGCAAATCAAACATCTATTAGGCTAACTGAAATAACACCATGCCTATCTCTAGGTATGGTGAAGGGTATGTGATGATGTGAGTGTCTGCCTCTATGATAATTCAACATAGGGAGGTGTATACTTATCCCCCCTGTATTTTAACATAGGGGGGTGTATACTTATCCCCCCTGTATTTTAACATAGGGGGGTGTATCCTTATGCCCCTGTATTTTAACATAGGGGGGTGTATACTTATGCCCCTGTATTTTAACATAGGGGGGTGTATACTTATGCCCCTGTATTTTAACATAGGGTGGTGTACACTTATGCCCCTGTATTTTAAAGAACATTTATTCATTTACAAGGGAAACTGGTGTTGTTAAAAGCTTGGATTTTCCCAATTTTTTTAATTAAGGCATTAAGATCAACTACCAAAAGATGATTTTTTTTAACTCTTCTTTTTAATTTACTTTAGCATGTGTGTGTAAATTCACGCAACCCACTGTATATTTTCATGACGGTGTACAGAAAAACAAAGAAGTCTCTTCTTCATAAAGTGTTTATTCAGATAAAAAAAAAACAGCAAAAATAATCCAGCTCATGAGAATATTATTAGTACGTAAGGCTCCTTTTTTTCCTGAAAAAGAGCACATTGACAACATTGGACCTCAAGTACAGCTGTACGCTTTCTGCTTGTCTTATGTGCGAGTCACATGTTTGCAGCAATCCAACTTTCCAATCCATTTAAAAGACATCCTGTCACATGACATCAGACAGCGGGAGCTTGTGCATCTCATAGTAACGCTTCTTGTTCATATTCTTTTTACATTATCCTGACTAGATAAAGTAAAAAAGAAAAGCACCATGACCTCGTATATATTTTGGCTGAGATGGCAACATAGAAAATACTCTTAAAGTCCTTCAATCCACCGTTTCTCTCTTAAAAACAATAAATACAAATACAGATGAGACCAAAACAGCAATAAAAAAATATAGTAGTGTCGTGAATGATAACTGGCCTCATCATTTTTTCCCGTTGTTTGTTTTATTCCTCAGTAGTTATGATTAATCACCACGGACCGGATCGTCTTCTGTTCATAACAGGACAAACTCGTCCATGCTGCTGCACGTGTCCACTCGTCTCCGCGCCGTCTTCCTCTGGATGTAGGCCGTGTTGTTTGTGGCTGCGTCGGCCGGCTCCTCCACCTGACGCTTCCCTTCGGCAAAGATAAACATGGGGTACGTCTCTGCCGATGTGGAGAGAGCCTATCGGGGAGGGAGAGGGAGAGAGAGAGAGAGAGAGAGAGAGAGAGAGAGAGGGAGAGAGAGAGAGAGGGAGAGAGAGGGAGAGAGAGAGAGAGAGAGAGAGAGGGAGAGAGGGAGGGAGAGAGAGAGGGAGAGAGAGGGAGAGAGACTGGGGACAATCACTCAACCAGTTCTACAAATAACATTTGAGGGGAGATGAAACGGGTCACGTGCTTATTTCTCAGATAAGAGGAGCATAGGATTGGGATTCAATGGGTTTACAGTTTTCCTGGGCCTTTTCAACGTAACATTAAAGCCACGCAACACAACAAGCACCTGGAAATACTGCAGCGGTTGCTACGGAAACCCAAACACGTGCGTGTAAAAATTGGACCTGGATCGGATTTTACTCTGAAGCATAAATCTCGCATTAGAAGTACGCATTAAGTCAGTAGTTGGCTACACAGTAGGGTTGAATATTAAGTTCTTGGAGGGCCTTCTGGGACTAATTTTGGGGTACGATGGTTCTGGAGAACGCTACCAGCAGCAGAACAGGAGGCCAAGGAAACAGGCCGTTCCACACGGGCACATCTGGCACATAACGGGCACTGTGCAGGTACAAAATACATTCAGATTTACACAGTTCTTTATAAACAAATCAAAGCTACAAAGCAGCATGTTAACAAGGCAAGTATTCCATGAACGGAGACCCAAATAACCCCATCACATACCTCAGTAACAGCTGTGCACAGTGCCTCAAACTCCTTCTGGCCTTTAGCGTAGAATCCTATAGTACAGCTGGGGTCCATGCGAGAGAAAGCCATTTTCCTGGGATATTTACAGTGAAACGACTGCAAGCAGAAGAAAAAAAAAAGAATACTTGATATGAGGAAAATGTCTCCTTAAATATTCCTGTAACATGGATTTACTGATTTAACATTTATACTTGAGTTTATATTAGTCTTTCACATGTGTCTGTGAGGTTTTTAGTCCTCCAGGTCATAGATACAGTATCCAGGGAAGGGTTAAACCCAAAAGGCAACTATACTTGGTTAAAAGATTAAGATCTAAGAGACGTAACGGCTTCGGAGTCCAGTAACTCTTAAAGTGCTCATATTATGCTCCTTTTCAGGTTCATTACTGTATTTAGAGGTTATATCATATTAGGTTTGTGTGGTGTAATTTTCAGAAAACACCACATTGACAGTACCTAGGTAAGGACTACTAGCCAGTCAGAAGCAGAGTATAAAATGTATAAAAATACAAACTTAAGATATGAAACTTAAAGTCCTTTAAACAAAAACACATTAACAAAAAAAGTGTTGCTAACAGGGACATTGTAGAGCGTCCTCTGGTGGACAGACTATGCAACACCATCACTAACAGGGACGTTGTAGAGCGTC
>NC_048421.1:1864005-1865732 GCF_013103735.1 Etheostoma cragini | reverse complement strand
AGCGTCTTCTGGTGGACAGACTATGCAACGCCATCACTAACAGGGACGTTGTAGAGCGTCCTCTGGTGGACAGACTATAACACTTCATCACTAACAGGGACGTTGTAGAGCGTCTTCTGGTGGACAGACTATGCAACAACAACACTCATGACATGGTTGACCATCTGTTTTTATTCTTTAAATATTCATTCATCAGAATCATTTATTTGTCATTATAAATTATTATGATGTTTTTTAAAGTTTTTTTTTAAATTGTCCATTTTAAATGCCAGTACCAATAGATCGGGAAATACCGATATATCGGCTGGGCTCTAAAGTAAACCCTGAGAAACCACTGGTTTATGTGACTGAGCACAGCTGTCCCAGGCCAAAACAAACCAAAACCAGAAAAGAAAAAAGGACTTCCTCCTACCTCCAAGGGAAAGTTCTCCTTAGTTATATCCACTGCTGGCCGGCAGTAATGAGGGTCCAAGTACAGCAGATGGTCCTCTTTTAGAGCCCAGCAGGGCCAGAAGGGGGGGAAGAAAAAGAGACAGCGTGAAAGGGCCGGCATCAAACAGCTGCACACAGCGATTATGACGTACACAGTCCTGCACATACCCTGGAAACCAACGAAGAACAAAGAGTGCTTGGGTTTGCCCCCGATGATTCCTACGCAGCTTTGTAGAGTCAAGAGTTTCTACGGGAGAGAAGGAGGAGTGGGTTGTTGGCTCAGTTCTTACACACTGGGGTGACTGCATTACACATGGCTTACTTTGACACAGGGGATGTAGGAGGGGTTGAGATCCTGTCCTCCGAGTCGCACAGGGACCAGGATGATGACGGACCGCCAGGGCTGAGGGGGGGGCCGTTCACACAGCCCCTTCACGTCTTCCAGGTAGACTGAACACACACAGGAGGGACGAGAAGAGACACACGGAGACGTGCTTTTTGTATTAAAGTTCATCTAAATTTAAGTTAAAAAAAACACCATCAACAGAGTAAGTTACTACGGTAGATGATGCTGAAGCTGCATTCTCTCGGATTTTAATAATAACAAACAATAATAACGTATAGTTTTACTACTTATTGATCCCCTATGGGGGAATTACTCTGTTTACATGTATAACACACAGGCCTGAAATACATACACTCACACACACACACACACACACACACACACACACACACACACACACACACACACACACTAAAGGAGAGATGTCAGAGTGAGGGGGGGCTGCTGGACCAGCGCCCTGAGCGGTTGGGGGGGTTTTGGTGCCTTGCTCAAGAGCACCATGACAGTGCCCAGGAGGTGAACTGGCATTTCTCTAGCTACCAGTCCACACTCCATGCTTTGGTTCGTACAGGGATTTGAACCAGCAACCCTCTGGGTCCCAACCCCAACTTCAGCAAACAAAACAGGGGGACCTGGGAGTCCTCCGCCCCCCAAAAAAAAAGTTTCCTATTTTAATCCCATTTGCTACATTTTCAACATAGGTTTAGAGATTATGAGGATAGAAAATCCAGAAAATAATGAAGTTTGTCATGATGATAACTTCTTCCAGAAAGAATTTATACTAAACTAGATTTAAGAAAAATATGTTCTTTATTGTTTCTTTATTGTTTAAAATATGGGCTGATCACAGAGACGTATACATAAAATAATAACAATGATTAATTAATTTGAAAGTGGGGGGGGACACAAACTGGATTTGGAAAAGTGTGTGTGTGTGTGTTTGTGTGAC
>NC_048421.1:1859390-1863995 GCF_013103735.1 Etheostoma cragini | reverse complement strand
CCCCCCCCCCCCCCTCCCTAATGGAAATAACGCCCTAGCCTGCACCCACTGACCTTGGTTCACAAACTGCTCTCTACTTTCAAACTCTCTAAATAAAAGACCCCAATAAATATACTGCAAGGTGGTCCAGCTTTCCTCTGTAATACAGAAGAATTTGGAAATAAGCCCAAAGCACTCAGCTGTGGGGGGAAACTCTCTGTTTCTGAGCACAGCTGCGTTTGCTTTGCTCTTCAGAAAATAGAAAAACTGACAAGCCAAATTACTCACTGGTGCAATCTTGTGCAACGTACACGACTAGATTGGGAAGGTCGGCTGACGCTGCCACGGCTTTCCTGAAACAAAGTGAAAATGGACGGTCAGATGGAACATCTGGACCAATCCTGGTCGGGGTAATCACACTGGATGTCATGACTTTGGGACTCACCGGAGGATGTGGGCCGCCATGGACGGTCCGTACCAGTCCCCGGCTTTCTTCCCTGAGCTTTTGCCCAACTCCACCAGCTGGTGTATCCCAAAAGGGGCTGTGGGGTGGTCTGCAAACCAAGACACCACCCTCCTGTGTGTGGCCTCCATGGGTCGGTCCAGGAGGGAACCCAGGCTCAGTTTTCGGCCCCTCTTTTTGGGCCCTTCCTTTACATCCGCCCCACGCTCGGCGCCGTCTGAGGGCACGTCCATGTCGTCTTTCACCGCGTGGTGGTCGTGGTGACTGGCAGACCAAGTCCAGCCTAAAAATGATGTAAAGATACAGCACTATGAGTATTGTACAATACTGCAAGCTGAACAGGTACAAATTCAATCAAACTACAGATGTGTGTGTGTGTGTGTGTGTGTGTGTGTGTGTTTGTGTGCGTGCAATATTTGTACGTTGTTATGCTATTGTGTAATTTTGCATAATACATAAGTTATAGGGGAATGGAATCACTCACAAAATTCCTCGTATGTGTCCTCATACCTGGCAAATAAAGCTGATTCTGACACCAATCTAATCTAGTCTAGTTCCTGTCGCGCCCTCAAAGAAGTCTAAGTAACAACAACAACACTGTTGGCACGTGAACGTGATACAAGCCCCCTGTGATCAGACAGCGATGTGGCAGCGTTGTGGTGTCACCTGGCGGCATCAGGTGCAGGAGCAGGCCCCGGGCCAGCAGCGTCTGCCCGGTGCGTAGAACACACCCCCAGCCGCTGTCGCTGGTCAGAGAGCAGCCCGCCAGCTGAGGGAAACCCCGTCTGTACGTCAACCACAGCAGAGACGCGAAGGAGCGGCGGAAACGCTCCCTCTCCTCTGAAACAGGGACACAACTGGGATCAAATCAATCCCCCCTTGATTTTAGAATCACACGAAAGAGACAATGTCAGGAGGTACAAGGTCCCACTACCTGAAGGGTTTGTGATTTTTCAACCTGGACCCTATTTCCCGTGTTTTGGGGCCTTAGGTGACTAACAGGAACAACTGTTTTTTTCCGGCATTATTCCAAAGGATCCCTACAGAGAAAAACCTTTTTGTTTAACCAGAACAGCCCCAAAATCCCCTTCACCAAACTCTCTTTAAATAAACAGAACTTTTACCATCGTAAAACACACAAGTCAACAAACACAATATAAAACTGTCAAAAGCCGTCTTGGTTCATCTCTCCACCACTCTAGTAGGTTAAAGACCACATATTTGGCTAATTTTCATGCTCATAATTGTATTTTGATATTGTTCCAGAATAGATTTAAATGGTTTAAATTTTAAAAACACACCATATTTGTGTTGTACTGCACATAGCTGCAGCTCCTCTTTTCACCCTGGGTGTTGAGCTCTCTGTTTTGACTACAGAGTGAAGCATCTCACTTCTGTTCTTTCTCTTTTGGGAGTCACACATGCTCAGTATCTATGTAAGGACTACTAGCCAGTCAGAAGCAGAGTATGAGAGCCCTGACAGTAACTAGGCAAGCATTATAACCTTTGTTTGTGTGTTACAAAGTGACGCACGGCTAAAAGGACTGTTTATTTAAATGGAGTCTGGTGAGTTGGAAGATTTTTAAGGCTGTTTCATGTTAAACAAGAAGGATTTTACTCTTTAACAAAAAAAAAGGGTCTATCTCTGTAGTGATCCTTACATAACGTTGTCAGACACAATCTGAGCCTCACAGCGGCAAAAACAGAACTTTTAGTGGATGAAAATTGAAGGTGCACAATTGCCCGTCAAAGTCACATTGTATTACATTACGTTCTTTAACACTGGACCAATTTCAAAGATCGTTGATACAAGATTAGTTACTTAGACAGAAATGCATGGGAAAAAATACCGAAATGAGCCTTTTAAGGCCTCACCGTGATCCTTGAGCTCGTAGGATTGTCCCAACATGATCACTGGAGATCTCTTGCTGAACTTGGATTTCTGTTTCAAGGACCAGCCTGAATCATTAAAAGGGGAAAAGAAAGAATTTCATCTCACACACCAGAAGAGAACCAACAGATCTGTTCTCATGACACAGTAACAACATAGTCTGGATATGTTGGAGCATTTCCAGGACAAAGCCTGAACACGCTGGAAAGACTTACAAAGAACACATTTACTAACTGGGACGTTACTCTCCAACTGGGACGTTACTCTCCAACTGGGACGTTACTCCCCAACTGGGACGTTACTCCCCAACTGGGACGTTACTCTCCAACTGGGACGTTACTCTCCAACTGGGACGTTACTCTCCAACTGGGACGTTACTCCCTAACTGGGACGTTACTCCCTAACTGGGACGTTACTCCCTAACTGGGACGTTACTCTCTAACTGGGACGTTACTCTCCAACTGGGACGTTACTCTCTAACTGGGACGTTACTCCCTAACTGGGACGTTACTCTCTAACTGGGACGTTACTCTCCAACTGGGACGTTACTCTCCAACTGGGACTTTACGCCCTAACTGGGACGTTACTCCCTAACTGGGACGTTACTCCCTAACTGGGACGTTACTCCCTAACTGGGACTTTACTCCCTAACTGGGACGTTACTCCCTAACTGGGACGTTACTCCCTAACTGGGACTTTACTCCCTAACTGGGATGTTACTCCCTAACTGGGACGTTACTCTCCAACTGGGACGTTACTCTGTAACTGGGAGGTTACTCTGTAACTGGGACGTTTTGGGACCGGTTGGTGGGATTGCTGTGGACAAAGTACACACAGAGATACACTGGTAAGAGCCAATAAGGTTTAACCATGTATTAGGCCTGCACGATTTGGGGAAAAAGCAGTCACGATTTTTTTCCATGATGTTTTTTCTCACGAAATGTGATGTTTTTGCACACATGAACCAACAAAACAAACCAAAGTAGACAGATTTGTTTCGGCACCTACAGCACGTTGAGCTTCACCACGAGTCTGTAAACACAGAGGCTCCAATGAAGAGAAGGGAGAGCATTGCAGTGCTTTAAATCTATATTATCCAGTGGCCGGGTTGGTTCAGTGGGTGGAGCAGGCGCACATACACACACAGGGAGGTTTATGCCTCGAAGCAAAGGTCCAGAGTTCGAATCCGACCTGTGACGATTTCCTACATATTTACCTAAAATTAAATGTGAATCAAAGTCACTTAAAAAAAAAATCAAAGTTATTTAAAAATTAAATTTTTAAATAAACAAAATTTAAATAAATATATAATTAAATTAAATAAATAATTACAGCGATTTTATAACGGCAGGCCTACCACGTAGCCAGCTAAATTTGGAGAAGTTGTAGGAGTGCACGATTCAGAAAATGGAACAATCTGATTAGATATAAATTTTTAGGCTCCCAATTCAATTCAAAAATCGTTTTTTGATAAAAAAATTCTCATTTAAAAAAAAAAGAATTCAGAGCATGTACATGTACATGTAGTTACGTGTCCCATGTGATAGTATACACACCAAGACAAAAAAAATATATATATGTATGAATGACATTTTTGTCATTCATCCTATGAATGGATTTTGAATCGGTAGAGCTTGACTTAATTCACAAATAAGAATCGATTTGTTTTGCACACCCCTACCAGGTTGCAGACTTTTGGGCGACAGCGCCTTTTCTGCCAATGCTCCCACTCTGGACCAGTGTACCGCTCCACATCCGCTCGGCCCCCTCCCCGCCCACGTCCCAAAAAAAAAAATCACCTTCAAAACTGTTATTTTCACTGACCTACTCTTTAAAGTGTCCTGAGATAACTCCTGTTGTGATTTGACACTGGTAATTAAACTGAACTGTAAAAACCGACCATATTTGACACTGTTCCACGCTGAGATGAACTTGGACTTGAGTTGGCCTCGGTCCTCCGTCTCCAGGTCCTGCCGGCTCACTGCCGGGCCCGGAGGATTGGCAGAATCGGAAGAGAGGAAGAGCCAGTCGTCCATCAGGTCATCTGTTGGGGACGCGTCGGGATTCATGACAACCAGAGACGGCCGAGACCAGAGGAACTGCTCCTTGTCTCCATCTCCGCCTACGGAGACGGAGAAGGAACATTACACAACAGCCGAACCACAGTAAAGTCAATAATTCTCCATGACGGTGAGTAGAAAGGGAAACCATGTGACTGCATCCTGTGACTTAAGGAATTTCAGGGGGGGTGGGGGGGAGGGGGGGGGGGGGG